>NC_092206.1:11043011-11091623 GCF_043381705.1 Parasteatoda tepidariorum
GTTTATTTGTGGCTTGAAGTTCGCAGATAAAGTGCAGCTGAGACTTAAGTTGTTTTTTTTTCTTCTCTTTAATCTAGTGTTACATACTAAGTCAAAGTAAACAAAACATTGTTTATTTTAAATTATACCAATCAAACTATTTGCGAAGAAATCTATATATCCCTTAGAAAATCTTCGCCTATACTGAAGCATTTTAACGGGTCACTGAAAGAAACTGGGAAATAAAACTGAATATTCAGTGAGAAGAACAAATAATCCGGAAAGCTTCGTTTTGGAATTAAATAAGTTCCTCTATCAGTGTGTGACTTTTAAAGTATTAATGACGAACAAGGGAGAAATTTCATTACTATCTCGGCGATAAATAAAGAGGAAATAGTCAATCCTGTAAAGAGTTTGTATTCAATGTTTTACATTAACTATTATACAATGGAACATTATATTGATCGGGAAAAACTATATATTTCCTTTTAAGAGATAAAGACAGTCAACAATGCAAGTGTTTGCTAGTTAAATGTTACAACTGGGCTTAAATTATAAGTATTTCCAAAGAAATAAACTAGTTTGTAAATAATATATTCTACACATAAACTATTCACGAAGTATATTTGATTACCTGTCTGACAAGTTTTATACAGCTCAGTTTTTAGTCAATTTTGTATAAGGTAAAATTTTAACAACGTCAAGAATGGTTATAATATGTTATTTTCTCCGTTTGTTTCTTATCACTGCTTATACATGTCTTAGATGTTATGGATTTCACCGGAGTTCATAATAATATAACAAATATTATAATAATGATGCTATAAAAAAATATTTCTTCATAAAGAAAAAAAAATTTGAACATTCTAAACAGATAGTACAACACTAAATGATTTCAAATTATTTTAAATTTACACTGGAAAAATTAAGGAACTGAAGCTTCTATAAGAGACATTAAGTAAATTAAAAATAATAAAAGAAAATGATAAATTCATCGTACACCTAGTAGTTAAGCTTATTGCCAAAGTGAGGCACTGTATACTTTAAAGAAAAAGGATTTGCCATTTTCACGCACTTTTAGAAATAAACATAACTTTTTCACATACCCTGTCAATGAAATTGATATTTTTTTAATACTTATCTGTAATGTTTATTAAACAGTACATTCTATGTTTACAATTGCCAACTTTATTTTGTCACTTTACCTCATCTGTGAATATCATTCACTAAATAACGGTATATTTTTTAAATTTCTTTTTTACCCCTGCGTCAATTTTCTTTTAATACTAGTTTTAATTTAAATACTAGCTGAATACCCGTTCTTCGTAAGGAGATATAAAAATAAGTCTCACTCAGTACTGAACAACACTGCAAAATCGTGCACAAAACAAATATTCTCATCATAGCTGGCCAGACAGCCCAATGTGAGCCAATGCCTTCCCTTGAAGATTTCTCCATGACGACTTCCGATTTATCTTCGATCTCCAATTTTTTTCATTAATTGCGAGAAAATCTGACTCCACTGAGTCAGCCCATCTCAACCGCGGCCAACTTCTCAACAACATCCATCTCAACAACAAGTCAACTTCTTTTTCCAGTGGGTCTATAAAGCAGTATTTTTTAATTGTGTTGTCATCACTCATTCGTATCACATGGGCGATCCAATTCATTCTATTTATTTTCATGTATTTAATAATATCAGGTTGTTTATAAATCTTGTACAGTTCTAAGTTAAATCTCCTTCTCCAGGTATTGTTTTAATTTACACCACTAAGTATACTCGGCAAAATCTTTCTCTCAAATATTACGATACAATTTTCCAACAGTGTTAAAGACAAATAATAATGCTAAAATAATTCGAATGTTTTTCTCTTTATTAATTAATTACTTGTTACCCTTCTCGGTGGCTTTGCGCTATTAGATTAAGCAAAACAAGTATTTAGTAGCTCTTCTAATCAAAATAAAGTTTAACTGTATTCAGTGTCATCTAAAAGAATGTTGTTGCTCAAGGCACCACCACCTCTCGCAAAATTTACAACAATTATGCTATTGTAAATTTACAACAATTATGCATAATTTACAACAATTATGCATAATTTACAACAATTATGCATNGAATGCAGTTGCTCAAGGCACCACCACCTCTCGCAAAATTTACAACAATTATGCTATTGTAAAGTTACAACAATTATGCTACAATTATTATTTTGTAAGCGATTATTCTAGAGATAAAAAGAGGGACATAAAGTTTTTATTTCAGCTCGTGTTAGCTGCCGCCGTGTAAATTGTTAAAAATCTTAGTATTTTCGAACAAAAAGATAAATTGTTTTTATAAATTAAACATACATCAACATTTTATTTTTACTAATACTCAAAATGTATTCTATTTAGCCTAATGCAGACATCACTTTTTTAGTATTTAACTTAATACTAAAGGCAGCAATAAATTCCATAAAATGATCGTCATAAAAAGACGTACCTAAATGCTTCAGTAAAAAGGAACAGAAAAATAAATCTCTAGAGAGGAGTCATTAAGAGTCTTTCTTCCATTGGCATCCTCTCTTAAATCCCTTTTTCGCATGCTGATTATTCCCTAAAGGGAGACATTATCCCTTACAGTTGAAAAAAAGGCGAGCCTACAAATGCTTAGTTAATTAACTACCACCATCTCAAAATTAGATTTTAATATTTTTCTGTTTCTTTTTTTTTGCAATTTTTACAAACTAATGAGTTGTGTAGTTAAAATATATTATTTAAATTTACAAAATATGTCTAGCTTAAAAAAAAAAACATATCTCCGAATAGTTGTATTTCTTATAAATTACTGAAAATTGAAAGTACCGTACTGTATTTTGATTATAGGTGATTACATTAATTTTTTCACAATTTATTCTGTTCAATTATATTTCAAGAGGAGTAGAAAATATCGGGAATATTTTCCGAAATCAGGAATTTTCTAAGCATTTTTACATTGATCAAATTGGAAGTAATTTTTTTTTCATAATATATTTAATGCAAATTATATCTCATTGACTTAATTATCTAATAACTGAAAACAAAATATATTTCAAAGATTAAATTGGATCGCGCAATAACTAGATTATAAATATCATATATTGCAGATTAGGACCATTCCTGAAATTTCGATGACTTTCATTCGATTATCATTAATATATTGTCCCTCAGATCGTAAGATACGGTTGTTGCCAGATACGAAGTTGCGAAGATACGAAGTTGCCAGTAGAGCAACGAAGTCAAGCATCCTTGACTGTGTGCGGGTGGGTGACCACTTTGATCAGGCTACGAAGGGACCGATGTTGGGCTGTATTGGTCCTTGTTAAATTGTTCTATAGTAAAATGCTCAATTTCACGCGCAGGTCATTGGGATAACAAAGCGGGGGGATCCATCCCCTCCGCAGAGAATCAAAATTGTGATGGCGTGTCTTCGGATCATCCTCCGGGATATTTCTCAGACCATCGCTAATAGCCCATTGTGCGGCTCTAGTGCGACATAAATGAACAACAACAACAACTACAGAATATTTACGTATACATATTTACACTTCGATAATTATTAATACATATCTTTTTCAGAATTTTTTGTAACATGAATAAACAACAACAGCAACAATAATCATTTATAATATTGTTCTTGTTTATATCTTAATATTATGGCGATATAACTTTCTAAAATTTGTTCATTTCTATTAATTTTATAAATTTAATATAAGTAATAGAACTAAATTTAGAATAGAATTTCATATGTATTTTTTTTTAAAAGAAGCTATATAACTATTTCATTTAAATAGGTTTTTTTCTGTATCTAATAAAAAAAATGTTTTTTTGTTTTTTTTAAAGACAGTGATATTCCAGTAAAATCTCAAAATATATAAATAATGTCTGATAATATACATAATGTTTGATAATAATATAAAACAATAAAAATTCATTTCCTAACATTTTATTACCTCAAAAATATTCATACTAACCAGAAATTCGATTTAAATGCAATGATAAAAAAAGTGAATCATTCCCTATACAAGGGGTCATGAACCTTTCACAATTTTTTAACCTATATCATGTTGATGGAAATATACAATGTTGTCAGCATTAATAGATGGTTTCCTTCCCGTAAACAAGCTGGTGTAAATTCAAGAAGTACATCACAATATCGGTGATTTGTGTTATCACTGCTCATAAGAAACAATTACTTCATATTATTTTTATGCTAATTGGGTATAATATAAAAAAAACACAACTACTTCCACTTAGTAGGAATAACATTTACCATGACGCAATGCTAAACCTCCAAATACTATCCACATAAATGCCACTATCCACATAAATCAATTATTAATCAAAAATCGAATATCAATTACTTTTCTTTATAATGCAATAAAATCTGGCGAGCAGCTATTTAAACGATCAAACACTTCGTTTGTTTATTTGTGGCTTGAAGTTCGCAGAAAATGCCGTTCATGGGTTAAATTTAGTAGAAATAACACAACCTGTGACGTAGGCTATAGTATACCCAATTGTTATAATTTATAATTATGGAGGCAGTACATGACAACGCATTCAATGGGATAATGGAAGGGATTATTAGGTTAAACATTGTAATAATTTCCTTGTTGTTAAACAACCTTTCATTATTATGGATCATGTTATTTATATCACGTTTCACCTATATTTTATACAAATCAAATCTTATTAACTATAACACACATAAAAATATACTGATAATTTTTTTCGAATAATATAAACATAAATTTTTAAAATAAGTATTTCTTAATCATCGTATTTTTTTAAAGAAAAAAGTATTGTTTTATTCAATAATAATTTACTATACATTAAATAAATGGAAATAAATTTGAAAAAAATCAAAAGCAGCATATCCTAATTTTCTTACTCTAAGAATTCTTCCTTTTCTTAGAAGAAATCGTAGATGAGTGGAAAATTCTCTTTTCTCCAGTTACTTTCGAAATTGAAATGGAGGAATTAAAATAAAGAATAAAAAACATACATTTCAAAAGAAATATCGCCGAAAAATGATGACATAAAGAGATAAAATTCATAATTTGCACATTCTCCTCAATTCAGTTCTTGAAAATGAAATTAACCAGAGAAAGCGTAGGAGATAAGAAAAACACCGTTCTCGCGGTTATAGTTGTACGAGTTATTAAAGCACGTCTGAGCAAATTCTTTTCAGTCTTTCTTTTTTTTTTGTCTATTTCTTTATACGGAGGTTATGTATTTAGTTCACCTACATCAATACGTTTCTTTTATTTTCTATTTTTTTGCATATCAAATGAAACCTAGATAAAATAATCTGTGGTTATAAAAATAAAATCTCCGTTAGCCCAACCTGCTGAATTATTTACTAAATAGTCTATGAAAAGAAATTAAACTATTTTGGTTATTTTGGAAAGACTTGCTCAGATTTGTGATGGCTGGAAAAAAATTATCTGAATTTTTTTGTCAATTTTTTTAATTGCATATTTATTATAATTTTTTTTGTACATAAAAGATAAAAAAGCTCATTTTCATGCAGAATAAAAGATTTTAAAACTGTGATTTATAAGGGAATAACTGAAAAATAATTGATGATAACACCACACATATAAATATATGGTGAAATCACACGAATGGAACGAATCAAAAAGAAGTTAATTAATTGTAAGTTTCTAGAATCAAGCGTTGTAAAAAAATAATACACTAAAAATATCGAAATTTTAAAAAATATATAAGAAAATCAATCAAGACAACTGCGAAAAAAAATGAAAAAACTATGGATTTAACGCAATATTTTATTTTACTTTTACATCCGTCGTTTAACAGCCGGCCCACTTTTGGATTTACGACTACTAATGTTCAACTCCGTAGCCTTGTAATTTTGAACCCAATCCAGAAGACAAGTAAACTCCTGGATCAGTACCCCCAGAGGTAAAACAGTAAATATTCAGGTACACAGAATTCTCCGTATCATAAAATTTTCGGGTTCTTTAAAAGTCATGTGGAAATCAATAGCAATAACTGCCAAAAAAAGCTCGATTGAGACTCAGCGTAGATTTTGCGCAAATCGAGCGTAAAAAATAATTACTAAAATGTGCGATTCTAATTTTTCGTTTCTTAATAATATCATATGAAAATATCCAGATTTAAAAAAAACAAAACATTTGTAACAACTTTTAAAAAGTCGATCGAAAAAACAGTGATATAATCGTCTGAAAAAACGGCAAATAGATGTAGGAATTTAATTTTGCGAGACGTAATAATAATGCATAAAAATACAGGTATTTAAAGGGATAAAAACTGAAAAAATGTTCCATAATAGTCAATAAAACGATCGAAGCAACGCAAGGATTTACATCGACGTTATATCGACGCAATCGAGCTCATCAAAAAGTGATTTCTCGAAAGCGGGATTCAAATTTTATGTTTCGTAATAATATTGGAATTTTGAAGTCCATGAAAAATTCAATCTAATTAACTGCAAAAGAAAGAAAAAAAGATCGAAACACTGATTTACGATTGTATCGAGCGAGTTTAAAATTGTTTACCGAAATATACGATTACATTTCCATGTCGTAATATCACATTGAAAATTACCTCGATCTACTAGTAGCCAAACTGAAAAAAAAAAATGGCAAATATATATTGATTAAATAATTCTTCTGTTACAAATCAGAATTTGCAACAAAATTGCTACTTATTAAAATATAAGTATGAAAAAAATGAGAAAAAAATAAACAAACTTTTTTCTAGCTAACGATCTCTTAAATGTTTGCCATTTCGGAATTACTTTTTAGATAATCAATTTCATACTTCTGTGTTTGCTTCAGTAGTTCCTTAATTTTAGCCGAAGTTATGGAATTTATTTTCTTGTGCTCTCGAAGTTTTATCCGAAGTTGCTTTTTTCTTTAACAAATCTGCGTAAAAGAAGTTATTGCACGGAAATAAGAACTTAGGGGAAAAAATGATCTGCCGGTAAGGGCAGAAAAATGTATCGTTAACAAGATTTTGTGTAAGAAATAAAATTTAAATTTTAGATTAGCGGAACTCTGAGGTAAAAATGTCGGAATATAAATTATTGATTCGCTGAAATCCATGTGTAGCGTATCTACCACTACAAAAATATATTTCGAAGCCACTAGTATATAAGATATGTTAACTCCATTCTATGGTGGGGTACCTTTTCATAGATGAAAGTTGACATTGTCTATAGCAACTCTCCCCTAATTGCTGACCTTCGGACGTGATGTGAACACGCCTACCTTGAGAGAAACTCCCACTTCGATATGAACACGCCTACTTCTATGGATGGACCTCATTGAACAGTTGACTTGCTACCAGTGGCTGCGACATTATCCACCTCCTCGCGCTGTTGCTACTCAGTCTCGATCACACACAACGTCGGCCTGTATACACTCGACTGCAAATGGCAACACTGGAGCGACAGCGAGCTTAATACAGCTCTCGCGATCAGCACTCCAAGTCCGGGGATCTTAATACAGCTGTCCCGGCTTCTCACAAAACAGTAGTGAATAAGTACTATAACGTATCTGCCACTACAAAATTGAAATTACTATTCACTAGTTGTATAAAACATGTTAACTCGATTCCATGGTGGGGTACCTTTTCATAGATGAAGGTTGACATAGTCGATTATCTATTCTTCCCACGCCATGAATCATTAGTCTTGAGATTCGTGGAATACCGCGAATCAGCAAGAGAATAATGTGCCTGCTTATTTTTTTGGCTTTTTGCTATTTTATTTGCAAAAATTAAAAAGTGCAGTAGTAGGCTGTAGTGCATGAGAAGATTATATAATTGCCTATAAATTTAACTATGAGCATTTTAAACAATGAGTTTGGGTTTTAAATTACTAAGCATTGAAATTTTGGGGTTGATAAGAAACATATTAATATTTATAGAATTTTCTTTGTGCTCGAAAAAAAAAATCAGTGATAGAACAATGAACTTTCACAGCAAAGTTATAAGAATTTTATCGCTACCTTTCGAGAAGAATTATTTTCACTTTTTATTCCAAGGAAAGTTTTATTTCTTCAAAAAAAACTTTTGAATTTACAGATAAATATAAATAAATAGAATTTCTCAAATACGAGATATTCAGTTACAAAAGATACTGAAAACTTTGTACAGGTTAGCCAGAAAGCTATTGTGAGTTTCATGACAAACAAATGCACATTATTTGTTACTGTAATAATATTGCTCTAACATCTTTAACAAAATTATTACGGATGCGTAATGCAGATATATTTTTAGGGTTTCCTTAAATAATTTAAAGCTACAGTAAAAAAATTAAGCATATTTTGAAAAATTGAAACTTTATAGTTTTTTTTTTGTAAAACATTGTTTTTGTGGAATAAAACAATACATTATAGAAAAATTTATCAGTTTTATAAAAAATATGATTTTTAGCACTTCGGACAGTTCTTGGGTCAAATTTCTGAAGGTTTAAATTAATCATTTTTCGAATTTGTTCAGGAGTTCCTGCCACCTTTCAAAAATTCTGGAATCAAAATTTAATTTCTCTTAATGCTTTATCTTATTTTTTAATGCGGAAACTTTGATTTGAACTGAAACACCATTTTAGGATGCAAGTAAGAAATTAAAAGAAAGATCCTGGAATTAATGTTTGTTTTAAAAATATAGTTCTAAAAAAGTCAATGTTTGTTTAAGCCGAAAGAAAATTTTTAACTTTAAAATTATATAGAATCAAAATATCTAATAACTAAAAGCATATTTAAAGAAGCATAGTTTAAAAACAAATAAAAATATTGTTTGATAGTACCGAAGCTAATAGTCGTTTAAAAATATATTTCAAAAGCATGGTAAAATTTCTCAATCATATAAACTTTTTCATTTCATATTGAAAATAAAAAAGCATGATACAAATCTACCTTTCCATTTTAGAAATAAAAATATTTCGAGATCAAGTCAAATAAAAAGAAAAGAGTTTGAGTAAAATTTAAAATAGGAAATTAATACTTCTTTTAAATGTCATGTAATTTTTTTTCTTGTGAAACATGAATGAATGAAGTTAAATTAAAAACTTTAATACTATCTTACTTAAAACAAAATTTTATTGACCATTTTTTATTAATTTTATTTTCATTTCAACTAAGTTGCTGAAACCAATAGGCATTTTAAAAATAATTTTAGTTAAAAAAACACGGCAAAATTTTTCAGGCATACATAAACTTTTCAACTTTTAAAAAGGATTTTCATATAGAAGCGCAATACCAATTCAAAATTGCATTTAAAAAATAAGACATATTAAGTAAAAAACGTAAAGTAAAAAAAAAAGAGAGTAAAAGTGTAAAATTTACATTCTTCTTGAACGTTGTGAATTTTTTTCATAGTTAAAAATAACTATGGCCCATTATTAAATTTAAAAGAGGGAGATAATATCTACATTAGAAAAAGAAGGAAAATAATTTTAAAATATATATTCATGGCAGGATAATGTAACACACAAATAAAGGAAACAGGAATTTCTGGATGGATAATCAATGAAAAAAGCATGAGGGCGCATCCAGCCCGAAACTTCGATTGATATCGTTTATATTGTTGTAATGATATCATTATAACGATATCGTTATAATGGTATTTTTATAACGCAAATCTTGATGTTATTTATATCGTTATAATATCATTATAACACAAATCTTGATATCATTTATATCATTATAATGATATCATTATAACGTAAATCTTGATATCATTTATATCGTTATAATGATATCAATATAACGTAAATCTTGATATCATTTATATCGAATAGCATTTGAAACTAAAGGAATTCCGTTTGATTTCCAATAACCTAGATTGGTTTCTTTGCATAAGCTGATAAGCTGAAGTCAGAATCATTTTTCAAAAATGAATCACTAAGAGTCATATTGATTTTTGTGCTCCGATAAATATCCTACTAAGATATTAGTTTAATATTGATTTAATAAGATAATTGATGCGTAAACATATTTCTAATGTCATTTTAACTAAAATCGTTTATCTTATAAATATATTTATGTTAAAATGTTATTTTGAAGGGATTTATAATAATCGACTACGTCAACCTTCATCTATCAAAAGATGCCTCCAGATGGAATCAAGTTAACATGTCTTATATACTAGTGAAATGGTATTTATTATTTATAGTGGTAGTTACGCCACAATGTTATCGATAAATATTTTAAAGGATTCATTTTATCAAGTGGTTCATTTTATTATGAAACAGTGTAAATTATCAATACATGGTTTGAAATCAATGTTTACCACTGGCCTCTGAATCACCGATGAATTCAAATATTTATAAGAAAATCTAAAATTAGAATAAAACATTTCTTATTTCAAAAATTGTGGATTTATTCTTGTGAAGTTTCAAACTTAAATTCAAATAGTTTCTCAATATAGAGGGCGCTGCTTTCTCCTCGAAACATCGTTATTTGTCTCATGCCAACTTAATCATTTGCACAAGCGTTTGTAATTTTATCATTAAATTGCGCTGGAATTTTTTCTGGATAATTTCGGTTACTTTGAAAAAAGTTTCACAATTTCCTTCACAATTCTCAGAATTGACGAACTTTCATCAATTTCATTTTCATCAATTTGAAAGTTGATGAAAATAAATTGTATGTATTTCGAAACAAAACTCAGGGTTCAGTCAGTACATTTCTTTCTTCTTGTTTTCCTTCAATTTTCCATATCGTCAATCGTGCTTAAAAACACCCGGTATCTTATATGCATATCGTGAAAAGTAAAGATATTGACAGTAGCTTAAGAATAAAATAAGCTCTAGTTTTTTTCTGTTGCTGATTATTGCAATATGTTTATTTGTGGATAGTTGTATAGGTTTATTTGCTATATGTGTTATTGCTATATGTTTATAAAAGTGTTATAGCAATAACATATAGATCAAATAAACATATAACACTTTTATAAACATATAGCAATAACACATATAGCAATTAAACCTATACAACTTTTCATAAATAAACATATAGCAATAATCAGCAACAGAAAAAAAACCTAGATCTTTAAATTACATTAACATACATTTTATCAAACACTCTTTACATTTCAACACTCTTTTCAAATCAAATTTCCAACTAAACTTCAAAAATAGCTCACACAAATAAACATATAGTAATAACACATATATCAAATAAACATATAGCAATAGCACATATAGCAAATAAACCTATACAATTTTTCATAAATAAACATATAGCAATAATCAGCAACAGAAAAAAAACCTAGAGCTTTAAATTACATTAACATACATTTTATCAAACACTCTTTACATTTCAACACTCTTTTCAAATCAAATTTCCAACTAAACTTCAAAAATAGCTCACACAAGTAAACATATAGTAATAACACATATACCAAATAAACATATAACACTTTTATAAACATATAGCAATAACATATATATCAAATAAACATATAACACTTTTATAAACATATAGCAATAACACATATAGCAAATAAACCTATACAACTTTTCACAAATAAACATATAGCAATAATCAGCAACAGAAAAAAAACCTAGATCTTTAAATTACATTAACATACATTTTATCAAACACTCTTTACATTTCAACACTCTTTTCAAATCAAATTTCCAACTAAACTTCAAAAATAGCTCACACAAATAAACATATAGTAATAACACATATATCAAATAAACATATAACACTTTTATAAACATATATGTTTATTTGATATATGTGTTATTACTATATGTTTATAAAACTGTTATATGTTTATTTGATATATGTGTTATTACTATAACAGTTTTATAAACATATAGTAATAACACATATATTACTATCTGTTTATAAAAGAGCTATTTTTGAAGTTTAGTTGGAAATTTGAAAAGAGAGAATCGATTTGAAAAGAGAGTTGAAATGTAAAGGAGTGTTTGATAAAATGTATGTAAATGTAATTTAAAGCTCTAGGTTTTTTTTCTGCTGCTGATTATTGCTATATGTTTATTTGTGGAAAGTTGTATAGGTTTATTTGCCATATGTCTCATTGCTATATGTTTATAAGAGTGTTATATGTTTATCTGATATATGTGTTATTACTATATGTTTATAAAAGTGGTAAATGTTTATTTGCTGTATGTGTTATTACTATATGTTTATTTGTGTGATTTATTTTTGAAGTTTGGTTGGAATTTGATTTGAAAAGAGTGTTGAAATGTAAAGAGCGTTTCATAAAATGTATTGCGCAATATTAAATGTTTTTTTTTTATTTAAAAATTAAGTAATAAACTCAAAACGGATTATCCGATTCTGATGACAGTGAGAAGAAATTCAATAAAGGTTATTTTAAATAGTTATCAATGAACAAATAAATAAATTGAAAATGATTTATGTATAGACCAAAAGGCAGAAAGAAAGTAAATGAAAATCTAAGTTCTAAATATAATGAAAATAAAAGACAGAAAATAAAAATCTATTAAAAAATGTCTAAAGTTTTTATTTGAAAAAAAGTTGATGAAACATATTGCTTGGTATTTTACAAAAATAAATCAGCATTATATAAAAAAATTCAATATCGTTGATATTGATTATAATTTAAATGAAAAAAACCTATAAAAGCAATAATTATATTCAATTTACTTTTATGAGGAATAATTAAGAAATAAGTAATAAACGAATACTAATATAAAGATAAAACTAGTGTAATGATTCCAAAATAACCTCTTTATGTTTAGTTGCATATTTATTTTCCAACTAGAGAAAATTGTATTCTTAAAATGTTTCTACTATCAGAAAACATTTAACGTTATTTTAGAAGTAAAAAATAACATTTCTAAAATCTTTTTTTAAATATTTGAAAAATTAAAGTTCTGAAAAGATTTTGTAATCATTTGAAAATTTAATTAATTTTTCAAAAGAAAATTATCTTTTTAAAAACATATTTTGAATTTGTCGAATAATCTCAAAAATTATATGGAAATCGTAGAATATTTTTAAAAATCAGCTTTCTTCAAATATTATTTAAAAGTTGCAGATCCTTCTACACATTTTATCGCCTCGAGTATATTTGATAATTAAACTATTGGTATTAGTTACCATACAAGAAATAAATACTATTAATAATTTTATTTATAGTATTGGATTTTGAAGAAATGCTTTGACTATTTTGAGTATCACTTCAAATCTTACCCTAAAAACATAGTTTTTCTTAAGAACTAAAGTATTTTAGTTCTTTATAACCATCTCCAGATTTCGATCCTCATGATTTAAAATTTTTTTTTCGTATTTTCTAAAGTTAAAGATGAAGTTAAAATTGATATAAGTTTTAAATTTTCTTAGATAATCTTAAAAAAAAAAGATTCCCCAAAATTCGATAACTTCAAGTATAATTAAAGAACGAAGAATGGAAAAAAATGGCTCATTTATGTTTGTTAAGTGAAACTAAAAGTGTTTACATACTTTCGAAAGTATTTACGGATAAAGTAATAACATAAAATCTAACAACTTAATGCATCAAGACACGCAATTTTTTTTTTCTTTAAAGAAAACTCTCGTCCCCAGGGTGTAATTGTCCATCCATAAATGCGAAAATGAAATTTGTCTGAAAAAAAAAAAACTCCTGGGAGAATTTAAGTATTTATTTGCCTCCTCATCAACTATTAATTAAAACAGTTTGTTTTACATTTCTTGTGAACTTTTAATCTTATTTATTCACAAAGGACTCACAAAATATTGCTAATGAAATGTATTTAGTTGAATACGGAAAAAAATGTTTTTTTTATCAAATTGTGACGATTTATGAAGGTTTAAGAATTTTAGGAATTATGAAGATTTTAATTACGGCGCTCTCAATTAAATAACATGTTTAATAAATCATAGCGTAAGCTTAGGGAGCGTAAGCTCTAACATATAATTTTTAATAACATTGCGTATATTTTGATCATTACCCCCTCCACGAAAAAAACAAATTGCGTGAAATAAAAAATTAAGCAATGTTCTGTTTGCAATCTGTTTATGAAAATGTTTTTTTTCCTCCAATGCCCACCTGTGTTAACATTTTTCGTCAATGCAGGCATTTACAGGGCAGATTTGTTGGCCTCTCTTTCAGGGGCACCATACTAGGTGGGCCAACGTTGCTCCCACAGTAAGGACAGACAGTACAGAGAAGGAAAGAACATCCATGACTTGCCCGGGATTCGAACCCAGAATCTTTCTGATGCAAGGGCAGTTCCCTGACCCCCACACAGGCCGGTCGGTCATAAAATGTCATTACTTATAAACATAAGCCAAGGTGAAAGGTTAAAATTGATTTGGTAAATTTGGTATCATTTTATTGATTTGACTATCAAGAAAAATATCACATATTTGAAATATACTTTAATTTATGATGAAATTTAACTCTTATTTCGTTTCAATCATAATGTCTAAAAACATTATAGAAATAGAAAACATGAAAAGCAATATACAATATAGTTTCGTATTAATAGCAATGGTTTTACTTCCATTTCTCGAAACGCGTTTAGCTTAAACTCGTGCTTTGCAAGTGGTAAAATTTTCTTTTTCACTTAGATCCTTTTTACAGAAATGTGAGGTTTAGATTTTACACTAAAAGACGCTATTCGAGCAAATTGTCTTTAAACTTTTTCATAAACCTATAATTTCTATGTTCAAATATCTATAGTGTGCAAAAATCCAGCCATGCAAAAAAGAAAATAGAAATGTTTTTCGGGAGATAAGGTTGTCAATATTGTTTTGCGATGCATTGCTTCAAAGATCATGAGTAACGTTTCAGTTTCATGGAATTTCTTGCTAAGAATTCATAGAATTTCTGCAATTGTTACAATTGCAAATCAATAAAAGATAAAGAAAAATTAATAAAATGTCAAAAAATCTCCTACATTCCCACGATCTCATTTAATTTTTTGTTACATAAATAAATATATGTTTTAGAAAGAATAACTTTTTAAACTAAATTTAAAATGTGACGGGAAAGTTTCTGGATTCGACGTTTTGATAATATATTCATGTTTCCCTTGAATAGGTCAAAAAGCATTTGCCCTAACGTTTTATCTGAAAGCAACGTAGTTAAGCAGTTGGTGGAAACATAATTTGACTAACTTTATATTTCCTTGTACCTTTTTAATGTATTCACATTGTTAGGCTACTTTGTTTTTGCTGCTTTATTTTGTTTTATGAAAATGTTTTTAAAAAATATCAAGTTAACGTTTTTTTTTCCTTCGTAAAATGTCAAAAATATTTGCACTTAAATAATGTGAGCACTTAAATAATATATGCACTTAAATAGTATGATGAAGTTTTAATTTATAAAACAAAAATCCTGCTCGATGTTTTTGAGAAAATAACTTTAAAGGGGACATTTCTGGACTCGATATAGTTCCATGCTCTAGAATAGATCATAAAGCATTTGCCGTAGCGATTTATCTATTGTCAACATAGTGAAAAGATGTTTTTCAGAAACAGATTTGGACTAACTTTTTATTTTCTCGTTAATTGTCTGACAGAAAAAAAATTGCTTTTGTTATTTTCCTGAACCCTTATAGTTGTTAACCCCTTCCTTCTCGCTCTCGTGAAAATGACGGACTGAGGTTTCGCCCTCTATTTCTCGCTCTCGTAAAATTTCCGCCCGGAGTGTTCAGTAGTAACGCGCCAATAAGAATAAAACTAATTTATTTCTTATGCCCGGAAAACATTTTATTTCTCATTTTGCACCAGATGGTAGTCCCAGGATATTTTAAATGTAATTGTAGATAGTTAGTTTATTTTCAACTACATGTCAGCACTAATTAAGTACGTGTATTTGGCAAAATAAGCACTTTTATGATCGTTTTCTTGAAAATTAACAGATCGTTAAGGGGTTAAAGATATTTTTCTTTAGACTACTTTCTATATCATTATTATGTTGTTGGCTAGCAAATCTTTGACTAGCATGCCATTAGCTCTCGAACTCTTCGATACTTTTGAGGCAGATCATTAAAATTTCTGAATGCTCTGCCCAAGTGATCGGCATTGAAAGGTCAGCATTCGTAGTCATTCAAAACGAAACAAGTATGCAGGCAAAAACAATCATACTCTGTCAAAAATCTAAAACTTGTAAATGCAGGGAAAGGCTGATACCTTAGATTCGCATGACCCCATTTCTCGCTCTCAGAAGGACTTGCAAATTCATATATTTACAATTAACTAAATTAACAATTAATTTGATCGAGTGAGTTTCGGACTGGGATGGAATTTTGTTTAGTACTTTCTACGGATTAAAAGAAATTGTCTGTTTCATATTTTAAATATCTTTAAGTTCTCATGTTACTATTGTTAGGGTCCAGTCAATAGCAAACATAGCCTACAGCTTAAGCTGTTCGCTACGTTGCTATAACGCAGCCCGACATTTTTTTCATTCAAAGGTATATATTATTATTATATTGTTGTTGGTTGCTGATCAGTTTTTAATATATATATTTATATCCATACATACATATAGCATAATAAATAAAGACAAAAAGGAAAAAAACACGGAGAAAATTGAGAAAAACAATAAGTTTTATTTACTGCGCATAAGTTGCAAGTAAATAGAATTCATAAAATAAGTTCAAAAAGTAGAGAAAACGTGGAAAAATTAACAGAACAATGAAAACAGGTAGGAAACGAAAAATAATAATAAAAATAATAAAAAACCGGAAAGAAAGGAAGAAAATTAATAAAAATCCGGAAAATAAAAGATATAATCTTTTCATCAGCTCACACGATAATATCCGTAAAACGGAGTGCTTCCTAATACTGTATCAATATAGCCAAAGCAAAATATATCAATACAATAGTGTGAGGATCGGAGCACTCAATTGAAACAAAATAGAACACATTAAGTAAAAATATCACGTAAAAAACAGAAAATAAAATATTAAAAAAAAAACGGAATAAAACATAAAACGAAATCTATAAAGCGAGTAGCGAATTCAAATGAACTTACATGAACGGGAAATTTTTCAAGAATGATTTGAATTTTTTAAAATTTTAATTAGCAGAATTATGTTGCTTTTTCTTAAACTAGAAATGCACTATTCAATACGGAAATTTCTCTAGATATTTTTTGTGAACTTACCATAAACGCTGACTAAAGTAGACTTTATATCTCTAAAGCCAAAAATTTTTGGGATTCCTAAATACCTTACATTAAAAACCGCTTAACTGCAAAAACCTATTCAATGTGGCTAATACAAATGTATTAAAAACTCCGTAGAGAACCTGAGTGTAAAAGCTGAACATTTTTCAATGATTTATTTTTACATTCCATTGTATTAAAATAAAATAACAATTTATGGAAAGGAAACTTTTGTATTGACATATTTTAACAATGTGGAAATATTTTATAATATATGGTAATAGTGTTCTTTATATTTTAGAAGAAATAAGATAAACAGTGGAGATAAACATCAACATTTTTTATTGACGGTATATTTTTTTTTTTAAATCGAGTTCAATTTTCGAAAATTACGAAACATCAGAAATTATTACTGAATGTGCAGTTTTTATTTTTATGAAAAAGGTCCTCAACAGCAAGATGAAATTAAATTTATGATTAATTTGCTTGAATAAATTTATGAGTCATAACGAAAAAAAATTACTTTTCTCTTTATTATTAGACATTTTTTCAAATTTTAAAGAAATATTTTATACTGTCAATTGTTATATTCATTTATTCAAATTCTTTCGTGTTTTACAAAGCATTTTAAGGTTCTTAAAAAGTCTCAAAATTAAATGGCTATAAATATTGTTTTTGTAGTGGTGCTTCGTTTTATGACTCCTATTTCTGATTTCTTTCCGTGGGAGAAGTTGTTTCTGAGAAGAAAAAAAATTCTTTTTATTATTAGATATTTTTCAATTTTTCGAGAAATATTTTAATATTCGGTTACATAATTTTTTTTAAATACTGTAAATTGCTATATTCATTTATTCAGATTCTTTCTTTTATGTTTTTCAAAGCATTTTAAGGTTTTTAAAAAGTATCAAAATTCAAATTTAAAGCTATCAAAATTTATGTTTTTATGGTAGTAGTTCATGTTATGACTTATATTCCTGATTTTTCCCCGTTTTATATGTTGATTTTGATATAAATTGTTAAATTATTCTTCTGTAAGATTTTTCTAATTGACTTAATTAAAATATACTTATGATGTACGGCACAGCTTTGACTAAGATAATTAAAAATGCGAACAGGTTGATCTTAAAATTAATTTTATTGAAACTGTTTGTTCAAAAACAGAAAAAAGTTATATTTTACAACTCTCCCTCCCTCCCTCTCTCTCTCTCTCTCTTTCGTATGCCTGTTAAGGCAGAGGAGTGTGATTGTGATTGTTTTCCAGTGGCGCCATCTATGGCCGCGAAATAGATTTCTGCCACACCCATAAATCACGCCAGTTTATAGGGCGAACCCATTCATTCATCCACAGATCGTGATTTTTGGCCTGAATCAGAAACGATCAATCTCTTACTCAGTGCCCCCCAGAGGTATTGATTCGTTATGGGAAAATGGAGGACTTTGCGACTCGACAGATTTAACATGCATCAGTCACCACACGGGCGAGCGGGGTTCGAACTCGCGAACTATATTTTACAACTGAAATGCATGATTAAGTAAATATGCGACAAATAACATTATTTCCTGATTAAGTTTACTTAAAGGATAAGATAAGATAAATTATTTGGATAAGATAAATTATTTGTGGATTCGTCAGATACATTTGTGTTAAATATGCAAATTAAATAAATTTCTCTTTCCTTATGCATTTTAAATACATTTATTATTAGTTTCATATAATAGTTTCATTAATAAGCGTCAATATGCAACTAATATAATTTTTTTACTAGCAATTATCGAAGATTGATTTTCTAAATCAAATTTATTTAAATAAGTTTCTTTTTTTTAAATCAAATAGAACTGTAACTAAATTTGAATGTTAACAAATATTCTGTTCAATACACCATTCATCATTTTTAAGTTGATTACCAATTTACATAAAATATAAATTACCAAATTCATTACTACGTATGTTTGACAGGATAAAGCCTCCGCATTTCTAGTTTTTCTTAAGTTAAAACGGTAACTGCTTTTCTTTTTTTTAAAAAGTAAATGTAAAGGGTATGTCAGATTTCTGTTGGAAAGAGCGGTTTGCAAAATTAATGAGCTCGCTGAGACAAGTCAATTGATAAATTATATTTCTAGTGTAATGGATGATTCACGTATTCTGGTAATACACCGTAGTTAAGTTCCTTAGAATAGTTAATACTTCACGAGAGTTTGGCAAATAAAGTGTTATGTGACAACTTATTAATTAGTTGGTGAAATGTAACCTTACACTTTTTAGCATTTGCGTAACCGAATTTTCTGCAGTAAATTTTATAATGTTTTTCAGGAAATTTTAATCTTTAAGTTTCTTTGTGATTAAAATAGAGTTCTAATTGAAAAATATTGATTTTTTACTTAAACCATTGTCCTGGAAAAGAAGTTAATTTAGTTCCTTTTTTGTCTAATAGTTAATTAGTTTATAATGTGAGTACTTAATGTTAGTTTATAATGTGAGTTTTAAATTTAATTATTATATGTTGGGTAATATTACTGATTGGAATCTATATAACATGGTTAATTCAATTCATGATTCATAAATAATTGTGATTGAAGGTAAGTTTGACCGAGACATCAAAAATTAAGTTATTGGAAAGATTCAATTATAATGAAGGCTAATGCAAATTACCTCAAATCATAAAAATTAAGTTAATACAAATTAGGTTTATTCATCAATAATAAGGTTAAACAAAATTATTTTGCTCTACAACAAATAAGTGTCATGAAAACTAGGGCTTAGTCAATAAAAAGTAAATGGGTAATAGAAGCAATAAAAAGTGGAATAGAATTATGTTGCGTTGTTTAATAATAGAGTTGATGAAAGCATTGTTGAGTCATTGATAGTTTGATATTAGTTGAATGAAATTTATAATGTGCCGTATAAAATTGATGCACTTACTTACTTACTTACTTATCCTCTACGTGTCTTTAGGCACTTATGGCCTCTAGCATATCCCTCCAACGCCTCCTGTCTCTAGCAATAGATCTTGCTTCCTCCCAGCCAGATTCCACATTCTTTTAATTCGCCCAAAAACATGCGCTGGATGGTAAGTCTGGGTCCTTCTCTTGTTCTTTTACCATCAGGGGCCCATGTAAGCGCAACAGATGAAATTTTTTCTTTGATCATTCTAAGGATATGTCCGAGCCAGCTCCATCTCCGATTTTTAATTTCATCTTCTATTGTTTTTAAATATAAGAAATTGATGTAGGGTCACTTAAAACAGTAACTAAATGTAATATTAAGGTCAATGCAGATTAGGATGAGTTATAAATAGTGTGATATTTGGCTAATGTAAATGAGGTGGAATTTTTAACTTAATATCAATCAAAAAGTATTAAAGCTTTGCGGTGTAACTACCACTATAAATATTAAATACCATTTCATTAGTATATATAAGACCTTGCCAATATCGATTTATAATTCCCCTCATTTGTGACCTCCGGATGTGATATGAACTTGGCATTGATGGATGATCCCCATTAAAGCAGCTGATTTGCTTAAAAAAATATACTGCTCAAAGAAAAGATTATTTGCTTCATTGGATTTTTTTTTAAAGTCTCCCGGTCAATCAACAACAAAAAAAAATACAAAGAAAATATATAAATAACGAGCGAAATGCTATAAACAGTAAAACAATGAAGAACAAAAAAAAAAGATAAATAATAAGCGAAATGCTGCAAACAAACAAATAGTCCCGCAGTGGACTGAGATTACCGAAGAGACTCCCGCAGTGGACTGAGATTACCGGTTCCCAGCAGATTACCGAAGTCAAGCATCACTGGCTGCGGTCAGTATGCGGGTGGGTGACCCACTTGGATCAGTCTGCGTAGGGACCAAGTGTGTGCGGTATTGGTCTTCGTTAAACTGTGCTACCGTAAAGTGCTCGACTTCGCGCGTTGGTTGTTGGGCTACCGAAGCAGGGGTGCCATTCCCCTCTGCAGAGGATCAAAATTGTTATGGCTTGTCTTCGGATCATCCTCAGGGATGCTTCCCAGACCGTCGCCAATGGCCCATTGTGCAGCTCTAGTGCGACGTAAATTAACTACAACAACAACAGCTACAAACAAATAAAAACAAGAAGAAGAAAAAATGAAGGGAAAAAATAATGAATGAAGAAAAAATATGAGCAAAATTGATATAAATAAATAAGCAGCATGAATCAACTAGTGGTATTCGTTCATCGAATTCTATCACAGATAAAATTCTGGAAGGAGAGTCATGTGGCGTTACTGCCACTACGAATATTAAATACCATTTCTTTAGTATATAAGACAAGTTAACTCTATTCTATAACGAGGTACCTTTTGGTAGATGATGGTTGACATAGTAGATAATTAATTCCCCTCAACTTCTCTCTTTGAAAGGCAAAGAAATTAGACTCCCATATGATTTTGAGATTCAATAGAAAAATACAAAAGCTAGAAACCTTTTAACTCAAAAAGCTGTAAACTTTATTGAGATGTGTGAGAAATCGTATGGCTTAAATTCTTTAAAAGTTTTAAAATAATACTTTAAGCATTTCTTGAGAAGCATGAAAAAATGAGTTACCATTTTTTCCATAATTTTGTCCAATCCCTGTCATGCATGTTACTGTGATGACTCAAATGTGTGGCTGTCGACTTCGATCGGCGAATCCTGACAATCACATAGTCGCTTTGGTAAATGTCCGAAATATATATTAGGCAGTGGCGTACGCAAGGGAGGGGTTTAGGGGTTTAAACACCCCCTTGAGCTCAGCTAAAATGGCAAAAATAAAAATTTTAGTTGAAATTATGCGAGCTATTATTTTTTAAGACTATATATTTTTATTAGCCTTATGCCTACTTGTTTTTTTCTCACGGTATTTCTCAGAATACTGAAAAAACATTTACTGTAATAGGGTTGTACTTTTGAAACCAAATTCACGTGATACTGTTACGGACTGGTTCCTTTGTCCAGCCAGTATAGTTTTCGAGACTGGCTGTCATTCACGAGGTTTTTACACGATGATTCTGGAATCCTAGACGTTCTGTCGTCTTTGAGACAATTCGAGAATTTTGGAGAGGCGGTGAAAAATTATATAAAAGGGGGAACGGAGTACAGTGAAGTTAGTCAGACTAAGAGTTATCTCTGCCACTTGTCTTTTGGAGTTTGTCACTAAATCTGTTTTGTTTCGTCTTAACAAAAAGTCCATTCAATCGCCGAACCCGTCGACGCCACTATTTCGCCTTGTGAAGAAATCAGTAACAATAACCATTGAAGATACTGTGCTCGTTGAAGTTATTCATTCCAGCTCGAAACTTTGAGATCGCAGCGTAGCGGATATTTCTGTGCCTATATATATGTATAGTATATATATATATGCTGTTCTTGGATCTTTAGGATGTCAAAACGCAAGAATTTAACAATTTTTAATTATTTTGAAAAAAATCACGACCTGAAATTAGTGAGGTGACGGCATCTAGTACCAATATAAATATTTCTGTTGTACAGAAATGTGATACTTCCGTTGAAGAAAACGTTTCTAGCATAACAAAATCTGATGAATGTTAAAGTGACCCTCAAAGTGTTACTTTCCACCCATATGACATTGGACTTTTTTCAGAAGATATTACATTATGTTCTTAAACTTAAAAAATCAAATCAAAATTTAACTAAACAATGTAGTCTAAATAAAAATTCTAGCTGTCTAAATTAGGGAAATAATATTGCTTTATTATAGATTCGAATTTCTTTTTGTAGTTTCAGAAAATTATGAACACCCCCCTTGAAAAAATTCTGCGTACGCCACTGATATTAGGCCTAGTTAAGTGCCTCTGCCCTGAATGCATTTAACCGGTACTCTGAACACTGATGTTTCTACTAGTCTATACTCAGCAGATATTAAAATATCAAATAAATCTATAATGATATCGACGAATAAATTAATATCAAATCGGACATAACAAGTATTTCGGACATTCACCAAAGCGACTATGTGATTGTCGACATTCACCGCTGAAAGTCGACACTCTCTTCTGTGTCACTCATACATACGATCAAGCACACATAAAATTATTATCTGTCTTATCTTTTTAGCTGAAACTTTTCTGAAGAAATATCGGAAAAGGTATAATTAATATTATTCACTTTATTAACATAATCAACTTAAAAGTTATATGTAGTGTCTGTAAGACTTAATTCTCTATTTTTAAAAAAACACAATTAACATTAGTGGATTGATTAGCAGCAATTTTAATCCAATTTTTTCCAGAAAATCGTTATCCGAGAGAGTGTCAGAGTAGGATGTCTTTCGGAATTCCCATAAATATCCATTTCTTCCCTCGAAAGAAAGTGACACATTTGGGATGTCTTACGGAATGGTTTTGAAAGATGGTTACGATGTGGGATCTTTTTCGATAGAATAATGAGTATACGTAAAATTTGTTAGCAACAACTTTGTACGATAACACTTTCTTGATTTTTTTTCTCATATCTATTTTAAGATTTTCTTTCAGTATTATTTAATCAAACCTTGTTTTTAATGCCAATTACAATACAAAATAATAAAATAAATGGATTTATTTTATTATCTTCCATGGTTCTTCCATATTTTCCCCATAGAATAATGCGTCTACGTGAAATTTGTGCAACTTTATTACTTTACAACTTCCTTCTTGAATCATTTTCTTTCTTTTTCGGATTTTTCTGTTTCGTATTATAACTATTTTAAGATTTTTTTTAAAAATAATACTTAACCAAACTTTGTTTTTAATTCCAACCGTTGTCTTAAGTTTTAGATAAATATATATATCACTAAAAATAATGTTTTTGAAAATATATTTTTGTTTAAATTTTTTCATTTATAGTGTTTCCAAATTCAAGAGCAATATAGTTTTATCCATGTCACACCAGCAAATTCTATCCTTGCAATTGTTATTTTTATTTATTTTCTCATATTTTTGTTTTGTTTTCATATAAAATACATTAAAACCGTATAAATTGTTTTTAATGCTTGAAAGGTTTGGATCAAATAATAAGACACAGTTCAAAAGAGCATTTTTCGAGAAAAATTCGAAATTTTTAATGTTGACAATGAGCATTATCTAAGAGTTTTTCTGAAATCTTTTTTTATATTTCCAATGAGCTGCACAATCGGTCTTGCCGATGAGCAGACCTAGTGCGTTCTCTNGAGCATTTTTCGAGAAAAATTCGAAATTTTTAATGTTGACAATGAGCATTATCTAAGAGTATTTCTGAAATCTATAACGATACATAAACTACATAAAAACGAAACAGTAACTTACCAAGATGACCAAATTTGTAAATTGGTCACCTGGCTATGTTTACCTATTTTACAAAGAACTAAATTTGTTTTACAGAACAGAAGAGAGAAACACCTGTTCTGTGTCCATTTCATATGTTGCCCGATTGACTAAGTGTGTTATGAGTTAAATATAAAATTTATAATACTAAGTTTAATTAATTTTGGTAACAAATATAATTTTTTAACGTACAAAATTCAAGACGAAAATTTATCATTTCACAGTCAACCGCCCGTAACAAAATAGCGAAAATTTACTTTTTGTGTGTTGAAATAAATAATCGAAAAAAAAATTCGGCTATCGGTCAATTATCTGCATTACGATGCACGACTTATATGATAAATAAAATTTTAGAGAACTGTTTAAAAGTCATGCCCTCCACTCTTAATTAAAAATTCTGGCAAAATTACTGCGCCGTAAGGTTATGCCATTATTGGTAAGAATTAATAATTTTGGTTAATAAAGCCAAAATATGTGGTATTTCATTCATTAGAACAATTCATTTAGTAATTTTTTCCTTTCATATGGTTTGTGGCGAATTCTAGTTTTTGAAATTATAGTTCTTAGTACCATACATTTGTTAAAAGATACCAAACTGAAAATTAAATTTAACCGAATAAATGATTTTTGTAATATGCTCCATGGTATAATCATAAAATTACCAAGTTTTACTGCATTTATCAAATTTTATCAAATATTATAAAACCATATTTTACTCTTAAGTTTACCAAAATTATTAACAAAAGTGTTTCGGTAAAATTTACCGAATTTTTAGTGTTTCTCATAGAGCCAAAAACACGGTAAATTTTATAATAGTTTGTCAGTTTTGACCATTTTTTTTCCATGTGCTGTTGTACATTTTCATAAAACAGCAGCAACTAATTCCTTTGTTAACCAAAATCAGCAAATTGACAAAAATATATGTTTTTGAGTTCATTAAGCTGGCGTTTTAGCAAAACAAACACTTCAAATAATGAGTACAAAAAAGAAATACTTTAGAACTATTTACGACCTTAGTTTTGACT
Organism: Parasteatoda tepidariorum; assembly: GCF_043381705.1. NCBI lineage: Eukaryota > Metazoa > Arthropoda > Arachnida > Araneae > Theridiidae > Parasteatoda > Parasteatoda tepidariorum. The sequence continues at coordinate 11,068,451 of NC_092206.1, forward strand.
TTTTAGGAATAACGAATATTTCCTTATTATAAAGAAAAAATTAAAGCCGCTATTGGCATGAAACATATTCTTCATAGAGCAACCCTTTAATTGGAGCCCTTTGATCTTGAAGCTTGAAAGTATATTAAGTAAAGTTGCATAAAGTGAAGAGTTTTAGAAATATGTATACTCTTAGATGTACTCTTAAATTCTAAAATCTTTTAAATTTAATTAAAGTTACCTTTCCTTCCATCGGTCGATCAGCTGAACATTTTCTTTACTTGAAGTTTTAGTTCTGATTATAGTTACATCAAACTTAATCAAAGAGCATCTTCTAGATTGACCGTAGCTTTTGAATATGTTGCAAAAATAATTGCTCTGTAAAATTAGAAGATAATTTTGTATGTAAGATACCGATTTATGTTTTGTAATTTACAAAATTTTTTATTATTTAGTTTAAGATTTTTAGTTTTTTGCTTCGATTTATTTTCTAGTTAGAGCTAGCCATGAGTGAGATATCTAGTCCCGCAGTGGACTGATCGTTAAGACACTGTTCCCAGCAGATCACCGAAATCAAGCATCACAGGCTGCGGTCAGTGTGCGGGTGGGGGACCACTTGGATCAGTCTGCGCGGGGACCGAGGGTGTGCGGTATTGGTCCTCGTTAAACTGTGCTACCGTAAAGTGCTCGACTTCGCGTGCAGGTCGTCGGGCTACCGAAGCGGGGGTGCCATTCCATCCGCAGAGGATCAAAGTTGTGATGGCATGTCTTCGGATCATCCTCCGGGATGTTTTCCAGATCGTCGCCAATAGCCCATTGTGAAGCTCTAGTGCGACGTAAATTAACAACAACGCGTGAGATATCTATAGCACAGAACATTTCTCTCGTCATTAATTGTAACATTGCACAAGACTTAAATATATTAATTGTTGTGTTATTTTCTAAATATCATTTTGTGAAATATTTTCATGTTTTTCATTTTTAAATATAACCAAAATGAACTGAGGTGGCTGTCTCGCATTATCATGACTAGTTGGAGAGCCGTAATTTGGATATTCTTAATCTGCCGACCGGAGTTTATGGTAGTCAAGGAACTAACCTTAAGTTATTTTTATATTTCTTATATCCGTCGTTGAACAGCAGATCTAATTTTAGGTTTACTACTACTAATGTTAAACTCCGTAGCCTTGTAATTTTAAACCAATCCCGAAGATAAGGAAACTCCTGAATCAGTGCCCCCAGAGATATTGATTTGCTGTGGGAGCATGGAGACTCAACAAATTTAACGCGCATCAGTCACCATTTATAACACGGCCGGCGGGGTTCGAACCCGCGAACTTTCGGACATGGGCCCAGCGCCGTACCAACCAGGCTCTTCCAGCCTTTGACCTTAAGTTTGACCTTAAGTTAAGTTCCTGGTTCGAATCCTGGATAAGGCATGGGTGTTCTTTTCTTATCTTCTCTGTACTATCTGTTCTTCTTACAGTGGGAGCTGGAATCTGGTTTTCTTACTGTGGGTTGGTCCACCAAATATGGTTCCCCTGAGAGAGTGGTCAACAGATCTGTCCTTCTGATACCCGAATGTCGAAAGTTAATAACTGGGTTGGCAATGGGTTAAATTAATAATCTTTGTTTATTTTTGATGACATTACAGCAATCGATATCAAACTTAGCACCCAATGCACTGAAAATCACTTTTAAACTTGCTTAATTTTCATAATTATTATATGTTTCTTTTCTTTCTTTGCCACCATTTTTTTATTATTTTGTAAATTTATGTTTGGTATGTCATGGTTAACAACTTTCCCGTACAATATATTCTGATAAAACATAATACTGTAAATTTAACAACACTGATATTCCTTATGGCATTATATCCCTTTCATAAATTTGAATTTTTGAGGTTTATTTGAGGTGTCAAGTTTGATTTGAGGTTCATTCGAAGTTGATTTCAAATACAACCTTTAGACATCAGCCTCCTAAGGTGAATAATCAGGGAGGTTGTTTTTGAATTGTACGGATTATTTTTTATACACTTCAGGAAAATACGCATATTTGATGCGTGAATAATTTCACCCGATCTAAAGTTCATATAAAATGCTCTTTCGTTTCATATCATTAAGGTGAATCACTCAAAGTGCTAATATTTTTCGAAATCCCGTAGCTCCATTTTTAAATAATCCATTTATTTATAAAACTAAGAAGCTTCATCTCCTGCTCGCTCCGTGTACCAAGCCTCTCTGATTTATATTAATTTTATCTCCTTGAGATTCGATAAAATATAATATATAATTTCGTTTATTGATTACTTACTTATTATAAATTTATGAGAACACATTTTGTTAAGAGGTTAACCGTAAAAATAAATACTTGTTTTAATTAAAAAATAATTTATTGTACTTTAAAAAAGTATTTAAATTTAGAAATATAGAATATGTGACACAATAATAAGAAATAATAAATGAAAAGTAATTTTACTTATTAAACATCTATAACGATAGCATTATATTTGTATCGCAAATATTAGAAACTGCTTTTATATGTCTTGATTGTAATATTTTTTTTAAAATTTTTATCTAATTATGACTTATATCTGACAATATCTAATATTTTTCTGTTATTTTTTATATTATTCCTCTGTTTGTTTTGTTACTTTTACCATAAAATAAAACGCGAGCTTATAAAATGAAAATTTCGGGTAAGATAAATTTTTCAATGTAACAACGCAATTTCAAATTTTAAATTGTACAGTTTTTATGTAGCAAAAAAAAACCTCCTGAAAATTGTAATAATGTTCAAACAAATTGGAATTGAAGAAAAAGCTCGCGTTAAGTTAATAAACAAAAATAGTCCTTTCAGCAAATCAAATTTCAACTCAGTAGTTGTATTTCTGTGGTCTGCATAGCGGCCCGCATGTTATTTTACGTTCAAGTTTAACAGTTGATTTTTCTCGAACTATAATGATCAAATATTATTTTATTTCATCGTACTTTCAGTTCATGTTTCTGCACATATTCGCAATTTTTAGTTCCGGTTTCATAGTTTTTGAGCAGTAAAATAAAGTGTAACATAAAATTGAACACCATAAACAGTGACGGTTATTTTTTTAAATATAAAGAGCTTTTTAATACAAAGTGCAGCAGTTATCATTCCTGCAGAACTATATCAAATAACAAAATTTTTTGACATACTTTACTTCATAACAGAGAATTAACATACAATTACAGACATTTAGTGAAATTCAAATATATCTCCATAATGGTTCTTACTATAGGTAATTTTTTTCAAAAAAAAAATGCTTGGGAAGTATAAAAATAAAATTTAATAGTGCGCTGATATGATATATAAGTTTACAACCGCATATTTTAAAAATAGCCCTTTTACGGTGTTAAATTTATGAGCCAACACAGCTGACGTCAGACGGTGAGAGAAAATTGCTTTATCGATAAAAATCCCACTGGAATAGCATGTTCAGATATTTCTTGCCTTCCTAGTTTACTCTCCCAACAGCTAAAACGTATCTTTTCTTGGATGCTGTTTATCATCATTTTATAAGAAAAAGAAATGTTATGCGACAAATCGAATAGAAATATATCATTGATACTATTTTTTTCAATCTAGAAAAAGTCATATCTTTTAAGATATATTTCGAAACTGGGTTTGGTTTTCGAATTCCCAAAAACGGGTGTCGGAATCAAGAAAATTGTCTCATGGGTGGCTTAGTTTTTTGATAAAATTAACGCGCCAAAATTAGCCTATCATGTCTTCGTTTTGCTTGATTCATTTTTTTTAAACATTTTTTTTTTGTGGAATAATCAAAAACCCCTTCAGAATTATGATACGCGATGACGCGATTCTCCCTGCATTGCCAAGGAGGAGCATTTCCGACACTAGCATCTCATGAGCATATACAGACATGAATATAATTTGGACCGTTTTATTTCAGTTTTCAACACGTTGAGCGCCGCGTCAACCACCGGTGGCTGACACTGAAATTACATTTAGGCCTCGTCAACCACCGGTGCCTGACACTGAAATTACATTTAGACCGCGTCAACCACCGGTGGCTGACACTGAAATTACATTTAGAATGCGTCAACCAACGGTTGCTGACACTTAAATTACATTTAGGCCGCGTCAACCACCGGTGAGTGACACTGAACTTACATTTAGGCTGCGTAAACCACCGGTTGCTGACACTGAAATTACATTTAGGTCGCGAAAAACATCTGGCTGACAGCGTATAACATGATATAGAACTATAAAATTTACACTCTTCTATGGAATTGCAGAAAATTTATTCAAAATGTACTTAATTATTGTGATTCTTGGTTTAAGAAATTCAATTTAGTATATTTTTATCCACCGTTATTTTGAAACAATTCGTAGGCATATATAATTTACCACTTTTTTCAGATATGTCATGTTAAACCTTTTATAAACTAGCAAAATCTGTCTATATTTGCTAATTTAGTTTGTAGTTATTTACCTTTAGGCCAGACGAGCAAGCCATGTAAAATTAGCGTGGCATTCAACGTGTTAAACAACTTAATCGCTTTCCTTACCAATTTTTTTGAAGAAAAAGAATGCAAAAAAATAGTGCGTGGAGTCCCTCCGCGCGAAAGAAGTTAAACTTCGCAACCTGCGACGTTAATTGTAGAAGAATCAGCAGTCGTAGAAGGATCTATTCAACGACTCTTTTTCCTGCTCCGCTCAATTCCGTGCTCTGTAATAACGGTAATAGTGTGCATTTTTCCCTCTTGAACCAGTGGAAGTGCTTGTGGATGCCTCATCGTCTCGCCCTGGAAATCATTCACTTTCAACTTCCAATTTTTGGTGACTGGGGGTGCTCTTTTCGGCCTCCCAGTCCCAACCGTTAAAAAAAATATCAATCTTATTACTCGGATATGAAGAGAATTATTTTTCTTGATCTCTTTAAGGGATTTCTTTTCTTTATTATTTTTATATTTTTAAACATGGCCATTTTTAGTCTACTAATATTTAACCTAGAAATTAGATTTTTCTTAAACGATTTCATTCATGAGATAATTATCATTATAACTCATCCAAATTAAGATGTATCTGCAACAACGAAAAATATGCTTAAAACTACAATTGTTATGTTACCTGTACGAATCCACTAATAATTAATTTAAAACTATCACCGCACAACAATAAGTATCTGGTTAACTTTTTAGGGCTGAAAATGAAATGGCAAAAAAAAAAGTCCCTCCACGCGGAAGAAGTTAAACTTCGCAACCTGCGACTTAATTGTAGAAGAATCAGCAGTCGTAGAAGGATCACTAGTTCTATTCAACGACTCTTTTTCCTGCTCCTCTCGCTTCCGTGCTCTGTAATCACGGTAATATTGTGCATTTTTCCCTCGTGGACCTCTTGAACCAGTGGAAGTGCTTGTGGTTGCCTCATCGTCTCGCCCAGGAAAATGTATTTGCATTAATAATGTATGTGAATGCGTCATAATGTAATTTCAGAAGAGAAAACCTAACAATCCATTGGGTATACTATAGCCTACGTCACAGGTCATGTTATTCCTACTAAATTTAACTTGTAAGCAGCATTTACTGCGAGCCTGATTTCTAGCAACAAGTAAACATTAAAAAAAATGCGTTGTTATTAGTCAGGTTGGAAATGTACTAGTCTAGTTCCTTTTTAAATAATTTATTTTGTTGTTTTATCTAAGTTTAGGAATTTAGTAAACATATTTAAAACTCAGCTTATTAATTAAACTAAAAGGTAAATATTATTCCTAGTAAAATGTTCGGAGTGGAAGTAGTTGTGTTTTTTTCATATTATACCCAATTGATATTCACAAGAGACGTACCTTCACATAACCTTAAATCCGTCGCATTGTCCGTGGGATTGTTTTCACTCATTTTTTACAATTGTTATCCACTAAATTTGAAAATAAAATAATTATACCCTATTAAATTATATGTGCATCAAAACAAACTAAAAAAATACTTATAGAAAAACAATACTTTTATTATTTTTATGCTAGTGAGAACCGAAACAATATGGAAATGAATGAGGGAAAACTGTATCCTACCACGTGATTTCCCGGCCAATAAAAATGTAGCGTTAAACGTTTAACGCAACCCTGTTGGAAATCGCATAAGAAGTATAACTTCAAAAAAATCAACTGATTTATTTTATTTCATTAATAAATACGTATTATATTTTGTTTCAGTTTCTTGTAAGTTTTAAGTTGAAATTTTAATTTTTTTATGTGTAAGAAAAACATTTAATTTACCATCAGTTTATTATCCCAATTTATCTCAGGTAAAAAAAAACGTTAAATATTAGTCTTTGTATGATAGTTTTTGAAACAAGGGACAACACTAAGTGATATTTACCTAACGCCAGAGAAGGAATACGCCATTTTTTTACTGTTATTGCTATGTAAATTGAGCAACCAACGTATATTACAATCGCACGAAACAAAAAACAAAAAACAAAAATCTTGATTGGAAGTTTGCCAAGTTTTGTTGATGGTTTGCAGTCTCACAAACGATCAACAAAACTTGGCAAACTTCCCAAAAAAGATTTTGTTTTGCATCCGGCAGAGTAAAAACGTGATGATACAAGACGTACTAACAAGTTCTGCAACGTCCGAGTTTTCTCGGGATAATAAATATTTGCAATATATACAAACCCGAGTTAACTCGGGATAATCAGGGAAGCGGTTAAGATGGTAGATGATTTCGAATAATGTCTCACTGCCGGTTGACTTCAATATTTGCTATCGGTTGCGATTATTATTTGATTCGGTTTGACTTTTTCGAGAGATTGGAGACATTAATTACCTTATTCAGGGATTCTGCTTGTATTTTTGAAAGAATGGGAAAAGGATGGTTATTGGTTCATGTCGACATAAACTTGTCGTTTGAAAGTTGGGATTGGTTAGATAGTATTTTGGTCAGATGTCATTATGTTTTGGGTCAGATTTCAAAAATGGACTAAATAGTTTGGTCAGGAGAGCGCTCCAAAGTTTTGACCCCCTAGTGCTAATTTAACTTTGAACGTATTTCACAATATCCCTAGAGTTTCTTAAATCTATTGAAAAAATTTTGCGCACAGTTATAAAATTTGTTTATCCAAATATAATTCCATGCATTTTAGTAAATATTTATTTCTTTATTCATTTAATGATGGTCTCGAAAAAATAATTAATTGTAAGGTATGCAATTTTTTACTTAATTTTTTTTTTATTTTACATGACAAAATGCAAAACTTGGGCGAAATTTGTCAAAGTCTGACTATTTGTCTATTTTAAGTATCTAACTTTTTTGAAATTCAATTTGTCAGGAACTATTCGACCGATTCCCAAATAAAAAGTTCAGTGCAAATCCTTTACGTAAGTTTTATTGTGAAAGATGTTGTTGCATAATTGCAAAGTAAATGCAAAGAAAAGCACGTATTAAGTATTCGATAAGGAAATCTGAAGGTGTGAAAAGGGTTGTGTAACGATTATCGTATTTCCTCGATTTTGAGGTTTGAGGAATTTAGAACCCTACCGCACCCTACCTCAACTGTCCCTACCTCAACCCTACCAATCTAGAACTTTACTCGCTGAGGAAATCCCAGCTTCTCAGAGACTGGCTCATTCCCCCCATCCACCATTGGTACAGGGGAAATAAGCCTGGAGTTTCTTTGCCTCTTCCCTTTGAAATAGCTACCGGCCATCTAAAAGGTTTTCTATTTTCCGAAGGAACTAAAACCTACCCCCCTCTGCCCTAAATGCCATCTACACTGGGCTTCCACCGATCACATCCTGGACTGTCTTGGTCTTCTCTGGGAAGACTCTACTCCTCTTTTGGTCTTTGATTTTCTTCAGGTCAACGGGTTCATAAATCTGGTCTGACTTTGTCGGGAGAGGAGAGGATAAGCAACAACAACAACAGCAAGGAATTTTGAAAGAAGTCATATTTGGTATTGCTGTTCTACAATATGTGAAGTTTCTATTAAGGTATCGTAACGGTTTTAGACGGACAGCAAAATCTATTTGCCATGATTTTTTTTAAAAATTTAATTCATACAAGCCTACAAGGTAGGAAAACAATCCATTTTTTTTAAGATTTTAAAAATTGAACAAACATTTTATTTACCGAAGAATGTTAAGGCTTTTTGACGGAAATATAAAGGAAATAGTCAGATTTCATAAAAGAAATGTGAAGGAAATACGTAGGTTTCAGAAAGGAAATGTATGTGAAATTTTTAAAATATTTCATAAGTATGAATTAAGGAATTATTTTAACAAATTATTATATTTTTCAGAGTTCAAATTAATTTTTAATTTTCTTCAGAGATTGTTAGGGATTTATAAAGGTTTTGATAAGCAAGAAATACTAAACAAGTTAACCTCGATTTAGTTCGTAAAATACTCGAAACGGTTCATGGACGGCTAAATTCGGCTAGGGATAAGATTGTACTTTTAAAATTGTTTCAACTATTCAGGCTGTTTCGTTATAATAATTGAAAGTAAAATTGGTATTTCGCGCTGTGTTAGGAAACGTAACAGAAATTAACAATACAAAACGTATCTCAGATATAAGCACGTTGTACAACTCATGCAGTTTAGCTAATGTTTTCTGTAAGTGTTATTATATTATTATTTTTTATGATAACTATTTAAAGGCTTGTTGATTAAAGCATTCTTATTAGTATATCTTCCAATTTAGTTGTAAATGCGTGATAATTCGTATCCCCAAGTATAAAAAAAAGAATACAGTAGAGCTGCTACCACATTATTTTTAATTTTTTAATAAATTTGTATTTTACAGATCTTTTTTATTTAAAAATAAGTATTATTATTTTAAAATATTATAACAGATTTCATTATTATTAAAATTTAGAAATTTTTTTGTAAATCTTAAATAATTAATTATTTAATTCAATTACACGTCACCAAGAAATTAACTTCAATTCGAGGTGCTAGTTTTCCCCTTATCCGCGGAATTTCCTCATCGTTTTCTTTGCCTGATTTTCATTTAAACTTTACAATAATACGCAATATAATACGCAAAAAGATAAGGGGTCTAAACTTTGGACAGCGCTCCTATTGGGACTATATTTCCCAGATTGCGGCTACCCCCTGTACTTTGGAAGTAGCCGCAAATCCGAATAATCTGTCTAAAAAAGGGCATGTCTATAATGAGAAATTGCGTTTTCGTGTATGATGATGAAACTTAAAATATCGTCTGCACTTATTAATATAGCATTTTTGAAGTCACCCCCTTAAGCTATTAATATTGAGTTCTAAAACGTGAAAATATTAAATCGATCGATTATAAGTTTATAAATTAATCAAGATGTTCCCCGTTTTTTTTTTTTTTTTTTTTTTTNTTTGCACATGTCTTAATAAGGCCCTTTTTATCAATACACGTTGTTCATTCAGGAAGATGTATGATTTCTCAGAACTTGAGGAACATCATCCCTATTTTATTCCTATTTCTATCATCTTATCATCTTACTAGCGAATCAACTAAGAACTCCAATCTCGCCTCTTTCTTAGAAAGTTCTTAGTATTACTTAGTATTGGAAAGATCTTTCTCAGTATTTGCTTTGATGCCAGAAAATTGTTTCTCTCGGCGATAAGCGTTTTAAAACACTGTAGGAAAAAGTATCTATCATCTTCTATCAATAATATATAATCTGTAGGCTTCGGTGCTTTAGGAATGAATCTTGAATTCCATTCAAATATTTAAATCTGATTCTGAGCATTTATTCACGAATTGCTTTAGGTTAATACTGGAAGAATCCATTCTGGTAGAAAATAGAAAATGCATATATAAGTCATTGCACTCTTTTTAATGTAAGTTAAACTAACATGTATACATCAAAGTATCATTTCCATCTGGAACATGGCCTAATTTATTTTTGTGAAAGATAGGTTATTAAACTATTTCGAAAAAAAAATATATATGTAGAGCTTTTAGAGATGATTTGACAATACTTTTAATTGCGATCCGAAGTTTCATCCTACTCCATAAAAATACTAGCCCAGCAGGTAAAAAGAAGATCCAATCGTAGAACGCTCAAAACCGATAGATGAATAAAAGCGTGATATGAGCTTATGTATGAGTCCAAAGGCTTACAGTTATTAGAGATTTTGATAATTATTTAATTGCAACTAACTGGGAAAATAAACTTTAGTATACCTACCTGTAGCATTCTAGGAAATACTTATGTAATTTATATTGTAGAATTTCTGTATAAAGTATTAAAATATTATCGGTTCTTTACTACGCCATTTAACAGAATAGAAAGATATAAAATGTTAAAAATAACAAAAATATTCTAATTTAACACAGATAATAATAAGGCCATGAAAACTGTCATAGCAAATGAGGTTTCCGGCCCTGCAAAAAAAGCTAAAATGTTCCACTGAATATAGAATGCATTGTTCTAAGCAATTTAATCAAAAATCATTAGCGTCAATAATAGTATGACAAATTTTATTAACAATGTTTATTCAAGACGGACACGTACTGCTTCTTCATTAATTTTGCTTCTTGGTAAATAACCTATTTAGTTTTACTCCAAGAAGCGATAACTTTCGAAATATTTAGTTTTATAGAGTCACCTTTTTAAATCATACCTATAAACGAAATTAACACGCGGATTCATATTTTTAGAAATAGTCAGCTAATGTTTTCACTTTCACGTTAATCATTAATTTTATCTGATACCATGAATTAAAAACTAACAGATATGCAAATTACTCTTTTTTTTTCTGTTAATGAGAACTATACACTAGCAAACATCACTCAAGTCAACATTTTTGATGGTTTTCCATTAATGAACCAACTTAACCTTGATGGTAACCTTCAATAATTCCATCATGAACCATTTGATGGTAACCAGCATAAGTAACCATCACTCCAATGTAAGATTTCGGACTGATTTATGGTGGTCCAACATAAGAATAGCAACTTGTTTTGATATTCCTGCTGAACCAACAAAAATTTCCATTAAACCATCACAGACGTGTATTGTTGTACGATTATGGGCCATCACGAATTTCCATCTTAGAAATTAAATGTTGGAACGAGCATGAACAATCATCCCAATGTAGGAATTCGGATTGAGGATCCAACATAAAAAAAAAAAAAAAACTAAATTTGTATATTCCTGAGAACCAACAAGAATTCAAATAAAACCATCATGGAAATGCATAGTTGGATCATCACTGACCATCAAGGATTGCTGGTCAATGAAAATCAAACTCCTCTTGACCATTAATTCGTTAACCATCACAGTATTAAAGTAACATTTTCCACCATAGAATGATGGAATTTTGCTGTCATATCAAAAACCATGAACGCATAATGGAAAATACTGGATGGTGGCCATTAAATGATATTAGGCCATTGTGAATCGCACAGAAACCAACATGAATCATGAAAACTTTTTGATGGACCATCAAGAATTGTTGCATGAGTAATGCTATTTTTAAAATATTTTAAAAAAGAATAGTGATAAACGTCTTTCAAGAACGATGTAACTGAACTATTTTTAGCATCGGGGGCTAAAAATGCCACTTTCATCCACTATCTGAATTTTGGGCAGATAACAAACTTACACGCAAACTCTTCATTTTATTATTATAGATTAGAAGTATTTCGATTTCAAACCAATTTCAAAGACTGAATAAAACTTTTGCTGCGGTAAAGGTTTCTGTGAGTCTAAATTAAACTTACTGCGATAATATAAGTATTTAAACTGACAAACTATGATTTCTTAAAAGGGACTACAATTTTTAATCACCCTGGATAGTTCAAATTCATGAACGTGTGAATCAGAAATATTCCCTTCTCTACATTTTCACGATTATATCATTCATTCAACCTCATTTTCTACTCAATGCCTTTAGAAATAGAAGGAAATAGTTCGAAATGGATAAATGAATTAGTAGAAATCTTTCCCTTTCTGGTGCATAAGTGCAAATGGCTTAAATTCTTAGCAATATATTGGTTTTAATTAGGCAATGAGATCAAGTTTGCACAAAATTATGTAATCCAGTGCGTTCATATCACCTAAGGGTATTCTCTATTCAAGAACTTAATCAATTTATTTTGGCAAAAGATTACTTTTTCCTTTTGATGTGAACTAAACCCAATTAAACGTGTATCCTTTTCGAATACATTTCCGATCCTTTAACTCTGACTGAATTTTTTTCTTCTTAAGAACAAAATCATGAATATTTGCCTTCTTGTTCTAACAATTTATAATTTTTGATTATAAAGTGTTTAAATTTATAATCCTTGATTGTGAATTTTTTAAATTTATAATCTTTAATTTTATAATCTTTGATTATAAAATTCAAATTCCTTGTTTAAGAAAAAGAAGTTTTCAATTAGATCTAGTAAATAGTATTTTTGTATTAATATATAATAACTAATTGTCCTCTAGCATTTTAGTAGTAACACTGTTCTGAAGCTGGTTTATTCACTTCTATATTATGTTTAGTGACTGGCAGATAGTTTTCCAGTCACTAACAGTAAAAATAAAATTGCACCCGGAAAGCTAGCATGACCATAAAAATACAGGTCTGCCCGTAAAATGAATGGACACAATGTTCAATAATATATTGTCAGTAATTCAATATTATGCTCACAAAAAATGTCTTCAGTTCAGGTCAGACTGTGGGGATTTGTTTGAGAAATGAAAGAGAACCATAGAGGTGAAGTAGCGAAGACCTGGCACATATTAAGGAAAGATAGATTTACGTGTTCTTTGCTACTTATGTGGAGAATGTGCGAGAGAGACGTTGTTTAGAACTGGCTGGAGTCGAACCTGGCACCTTTAGTTCCGTAAGAAAATGTTGTAGACCCTGAGTTATGTCAGATAAGAAGCTTTATTTCAGAGAGTTTTTTTTCCTCAAAGAAGGAATATGGCTGTTAAAAGCAACTGTCAACTCTTACAAGTTTGGTGGAAGCTCACCATGATTACAGGCACTGCGCACTAAAAAAATGAGGGAGCTGGCAGTATAAATTAACGGGCAGCTTTTAAAATTTCAGTGTCGCAAAAGAAAAGTAAATTTTGAGGAATTCACTTAGGAAGGCATGAATGGAGAGAAAAAAAAATGTTCCGAAAGATATTTTTACATTTCCCCGTGTTTTTTGATAAATATTTTTTAAGTTTGGTAGAGAAGTGTTTTAGATATGACACATCCGAAATTGGAGTTATATTGCTTTTAACTCTTTAGATGGTTGTAATGTTTTCTAGATATCGCCATTATCCAATTAAGATCCATTACAAACATTAACTTTCTTTAATCGAAGGAGATAATAAGATTTTGCTGTCTGGAGTTAGAGAGAAAAAAAAACTCGAAGTTTTGATAGATTAAAAAGACTCCAGCTGGCTTCTAAGAAGACAAAGAAATAAAAAAGCCATTTTTTATGTATTATAAATTAGAAACGAAGCCATAGTTTAAAAATACATGTACTATTTTTCTGAAAAAATCCTAAATTTTAAAACTAACGTAACTTAAATGATTAATAAACTTTTGAACCTTATTTTATTTATTTATTTTTAAAAAAAAAGAAATCAGTGATTTTTCGAGATTTTCCCATCTAATGTATCTCATTTATATCAATGATTAAGTATTAATTGTTGCAGATTTTTATGAACGCAAACATCGAGGCACTAAAAGTAACTATACAAATGTTAAATATTTCGACCACAAACTTGACATCTCTGTATATCAACTAATTAACATTGAGAGGGTTAACTAAAGATGGGCGAAAATTAATCTAACGGACATAAGAAACTGCTAAAAAACTACAAAGGCCTCAAAAGATGTATATAGTTCACTAAAAAAGCATTAGAGTTTATGGTGGAGTCGTAGTACCTCAAGGGATAGAATGATATCCCAGTGAGATTCCCAGGTTCGAAACCTTTCGTTGGTTGATCGATACAAATGCTACTCCCAGCTTGCATCGATCACAGAACTGGAATAAAATACCCTCAGTGGCAGATGGATCATGGGTTAGAGGGTTGGGGCAGGTTGTCGGGCTGACCATGTTTTTGTGTTTTTCCTCTACAAGTAACGTCAATGTGGGTTAGTTCCATTAAAAAGTCTCTTTCAAAGCTAGTTTGGTCATTGTTTTATCCAGGACTTCTTCCTGTTCTAAATTCGGTTAAATTACTGAGTTGAACATTGATGGTCTTCAAGTCTTGAAAAAGAGCGAGTATTATTTCAGCGCTTGAAACATTTCGACAGTTATTTCTATTTTGTATATTTTCATAGGAATGAAGCATTTTTAATCAATTAAGAGCTTACCGCTTCAGTTTCTTGGAATTATTTAGATAATAAGTACATTATTTTCAAAGAAGATCATTTTTTTCTAATTCACTATATTTCTGGATCAAAATCGAAAAAATAATAGTACCACGGAAGAAAAATCCCTAACACCCTGAATTATTGATGATCAAAATATTACTAACTTGGACTCAATTTTCAAAGAAGGAAATCACTTTTTAAGTATTCGACTGCAACTAACGTAATACAATAATTAGCATAGCCTTCTAACCATTAAGATTCAATCTTAGCGCGTGAAAATCCGACCATTAAATCAAGTTATTCAGAATGTTTCTTTTTTTTTTGCGCACTGCACATATGCTGTCTGACAATAATGGAAGAGAAACATTCCGTTTTCGTAATTTTTTTTCAAATTTGTCATTACATACTTAGCGAAAATCAATCCGTTAAATCCATTTTGGAAAAATTCAATTCCTATCAAAATATTCGTTAAAAATTGCTCAAGGTTTGAGCATTTAGAGTAATCCTTTTACACCACGAATGCCCGGAAAACATTTAATTTTAGCTTTCATAATTTTGTTTCGAATCGCATTTCGCAGTTTATGAAAAAAAAATTCAAATTTGAGTATCTTGAAAATTTTCAAAGTTTTCATGAATTTCCTAAATTTTGAAAGAAAGCTCTGATGGGTTTGCCGCAAATGTTTGTTTGCACATTTAAACAAGAACAAGATTTATTTAAAGTGACACAGCAGCGTTACAAGCATCACCCTTTTCATCTTTTACTTTCATTTCTTATACCTTTACAAATCATTGCATTCTTTATTCTGTTTTATTTTATGATACAATGTTTAACCGTTACAATGGAAAACCATCTAGAGATTTCTTTAAAAAGAAGTTAAGATGATACTTAAAAGTTATTTGAGACTTTTTACAATTTCAAATCAAATTCATATTCAAATATATGATATTGATATCATATATGATATTCAAATATATGATATTAATATAATATATGATATTCAAATATATGATATTGATATCATAAATGATATTTAAATATATGATATTGATATAATGATATTCAAATCAGAATTTTCTTATAAAGCACCAAATAAGATTCGTAACTTTTTTTTTTTTGAAAAAAAAAAATATTCCCCGCGCATGCGCAGTATAAAAGGACTACTTTAAATGCTCATATCTTAAGCAATTTTAATTTTTTTCCCTTCAAATTTTAAAATTAGATTCTTGTTATAAATTAAAAATTTCCCCAAAATTTATTTTTTAATTATTATAAATATTTCTACAGTTATAGTAAAAAGAAAAACGCAAGGCAAAAAAAAAAGAAAGAAAAAAAAATTGCTTAAAAAATGTCTGTATTTTCATAAATATTTTAATCAGAATTAAGAAATTTTACGCAACTATTGCATTTAATAATCAAATGATTAATGCAACTTTCAAGCTTAATGTTAAATATTTCGAGATAAAGTATTCGATAATTATTATCATTCCGCCTTTAAACTTTATTGATACTTTTGAGAAATTATACGACTTAAACATCTTTAAAGATTTAAAATATTTAAGTGTGTTAATTATTGTAAGGCTGTGTATAAAGGAGATTGTAAACAAGAGATGTCCAACTCATTATAGACATCTTAGTTTCTCATTTCTACTCTTGAAAACAGGATTAAGATTAATAATGCAAATAATTTCTTTTTGGCCTCTTTTTTTTTCCAGTGTAAGAGAATGAATCTCTTATTAAATTCCATCGCAATACAAGATGTGCATCCTTAAATATTCTCAAAATCTTTGGAAACTTTTTTTTTTCTGGAGGAATGTTCGTTCTTTTCCCGACATTTATTTCTTTTCGGCTAGATTTAATTGACTTTTCTTGCAATTTTTTCTTGCATTGTAGCAGAGATAAGACGAAATAAACCAAATGAAAAAATTACTTCCATCTGAAAAAAAGTTCGATTTGTCTCTTAAAAGCTTTAATAAAATTCAGTTGAAAATGCATTTAAAAAATAAAAGAATGTTTTGAATTTTTAAAGTATCTGTATTTCTCGGATAAGAAATTTCCACATACAAATAATTTTCATTGCATTAATATCTTTTTTTTAACTTCCCGACTAAGCTTATTATATTATTATTTGCTTTTTATTAGAACTGATATAAACGCCACTTGAATAAAGTTTAAAACTCTATGTAGAATTAGAATTTTTCTATAAAAATATTCGTTAAAATATTTTAATTTTCTGTCAACGCTTCCGCCAACTGAATTTTAACATTATTTATGTTATTCCGTGGCTCATAATAATTACACAGATCTACGATGAAAAAAATACAAGTAAACTGATGGCTGAACTTAATGTACTTTTTGGTTCCTGAAATAAAAATATAACGAAAAATTTCGATCATGTCACGTTTTCTCGAAGTATTAAATTTGCTTAAATAAAAATTAAAAAATGAAATTCAGTTCAACACTGCAACATTCTTTTAGGCTTTCCAATTAAATTTCCAATTGATACTTTATTTCGCAATGTTTATTATTTTAGTTTGTAAATGTTAAGAATTAAGTAACCAAAATATGTAATTAGGCAGTGCTGAAACTTATAGGAAGTCTGAAAAGTATCTAACTTTATATTACATGATCCATCTGTTTTTTCCTAATGGTTCATAACATATAGTCATTTAATTTGTATCTATACATAATTTTATGGAAAAAACATAATAATAAAATATATAAAGAATATAAAATATATAAATATATGAAAAAATTTAAAAATGAAGAAAAATAAACAATAAATGAAAAGAAAGAAGGGAAATAAAAAAAAAATATTCCGCATTCTGAAAAGTTTTTTTTCTAGTAAAAAAAAATTCATAATATTGTAAATAATGCATTTAAATTTCAATTTTTTATATAATTAAATAATTTAAGTTGCTGCTGCTTTTACTTTGATACTACATGCAAAATATATTAATAAAGTGAAGTAAGAAAGTTAATTATTTTCTTTAAGAAAAAATTAATGATTGTTCAAAATTTCTGTCATTTCTAAGATTTTTTTTTTCAAAAATAAAATAAAAATGGACATAATGTGGATTATAAGAAAGAAATTAAATAACTTAGTAAACTTATTAAAAAATTATGTACAAAATTATCAGCTTGCCTTAAAAATACAACTTACAGGACATCTGCAATTTAAACTTATTGAATCGCATTTCTTTGACATTCCCATTTTGCTTTCGGGGTCGTTTTGCCGACAGAGTCCTTTCGTCTAAAAGCCATTTCCATTTCTGGGTCGTTTCGTCACCTAGGTCGTTTCGTCGACAGGGTCGTTTCCTTGTTATGGTCATGTGTTCCCGGTTCTATGATGATGATATTTGACGTTCTACTTGTATTTTACATTGTATTTATTTTAAAGCACATTACTATATCATCGAAAAGTAATTGCAATAAATACTATAAATGATTCTGGATGTGTAAAGTGAATAAGTGGAGAAAAGGATTTAAATCACTTCGTCGACTGGAGGATTTAAATCACTTTGTCGATAGATCATTTCACTGATCAGATCATTTCATAGCGAGGCTAATAATTCGACAAAAAATTATCGACATCTGCCGATAGAAAGAAAGTTACTATAATATGATATACAATGCTCCGACACAATAGATAGTTTGCAGCTTGAAATCTTTGAATGAAAAACACGAAAAAACTTTTACAATGATAACAATGAATTAGAACAGAGAATAAAAATAAGCAAGTCTTTTAAATGGGACCATAAAAAAATTTAAAAAAAATTGAGTGAATATGACAACCAAAGGTTACGTCTTCAGGGGATACCAGCTCCAGGAGTCATAAAAGCAAAACCTTTTCCATCGAGAGAGCAAGAGAAAAGTCTAAAATTGCCCTCTCTGTACCCCAAAATACCCATCTCGCTTGTTTCAATTCCTTTTAGATTCACTGCTGCTAAGCGCGTTTTTCAATTGGAAGTATTATTATTTTTAATTGCTTTAAAATTTAGAATTCCTTACTTAACAAGCCTCTTAAATTAATCTTTCCACAGTAAAATTTCACCGTTCTTTTGGGTGTTCAACTTAACGTTATATTTTGTTTCGCTGCTCGAAAACTGTAAGACTCAGAAACCTGTAATTGTTATGATGTGAAGAAAAATGTATAGGGTCTACAAATGAAATAAAATAACTTAACATTCGATAAGTAGAGCAAAAAATTTAAACTTTTAGACATGCAGAAAAAATACCATACGAGCCGCTCTACAGGCAGCATAAGTAAAACTGCGGACTTGAAGACGAGCATCTTTTCAGACCTTTCAGCGTTTCACATGCTGAAAGGACCATTTTTGTTTATGAACTTAACTGAAACATTTTTTAAATAATTTATTTAATTGTTAAGTTAATTGTTGTCTTGAAGCTTTAAATGTTCCTTTGCTAATTTTTCTTACCCCCTTTTTTATTTTTTTGAATTTTGGTTTGCTGGGCAAAATATGCAAAACTTAGAAGCACAAAAATCACGAAGGTGTATAGAAAAAAAAATCAAAGTCGTAGGAATAAAAAGATTCGATTAATGGTTCGAGAATTATTAACTGTTGTACTTGTATTAAAAAAATGACCTTAGCCCATCTACTGCCCACTGAAATGCAACAACAGAGTTTGAAATTTGACGTGTTGGAAATATCATTTTCGATTATAAACTTAATGAGAGTTCTTTTTTTAAAAAAATTTTAATATGTTATNTTTTGATTTTGACATTAAACATAGCTTCTTCATTAAACATAGCACTCTTCATTTAGCTCAGCTATAATGTGTTTTTTCTTGGACAAAGTCATCATTTGTTCTCTAAAACACTGGTCGACAAACACAAAATCAATACAAATTCAAAATAAATATTTGTTTACGTTATTAACGCATGCGCAATGGGAGATAATGTCTGCGTTGGACCGACTGCTCACGCGGAGCTAACGAAAAAGTATTTTGTTGGCGTCAGCGGGACGTTGACGTCCCGCTGACGTCCAGATAAGGCGCTTGTCCTAAGAAACCAGACCTTCAAAAAAACAATTTACATTCTAATTAGTCACCATAGCAACCACAAAACTCTTCTCGTTACTATATATAAACTGATATATAATAAATAAATTATTTAACAAAAAATACGATGCGCATAAGCACATAATATTTTACCCTCTAGTTATTTCAGTTTCCGTTTTTAAAAGCGGTATATGTTAAGCCATCTCATCTAGATTTGGCATGTGGCATTTTTAGCTGCAATCATTGGTCGATTTTCTAGCGTGCCGTTCGGGGAGTTGTAATGAGGCTTTTTTTGTCGCCGTGTAAGAGAAATATATATATAGATATGATATACAATGCTCCGCCACAATTGAAATTTGACGTGTTGGAAATATCATTTTCGATTATAAACTTAATGAGAGTTCTTTTTTTAAAACTTTTTTAATATGTTATCATAATTGTAGTGCTTTTTCGAGCAGTTTTCATTTTTTCCCCTTTAATGATTATTTATCGAATGCTGTATAAAAAAATTATTGCTCTCTCTCTCTTTCTCGTGATCTTCATTTTATAAGCTTGTACTTTACTACTTGATGTCAAAAGTAACGAAAAATGAATTTAAAAAAATGACGAAAATCAGAGAAAGAGGAGTTGATGTTACCGCATATAAATCATAGCATTTATATCGACTTTTCTTTAAATATTAATATTGCAAGAGAGAGAAAACTGTTTCCGATTTGAACTATTATACACTGTAAGATTATCGGTATATATGGTTAACAAGCAATTTTTTTTTCTTTATTTATTAGTTCTTATTGTGCCACACATTTTATCTTTATAAGTTTATGTATTTTTTTTTTTCAATTACAGTTGATCTTTTTGTTATATGCATGTTGTCGCTCATTTTGTAACAATTAACATATTAACAAAATTTTCTAACATTAAATTTTAATAATTATATTATTTAAACGACTTCTGCTTTTTTTTAAAATAAAAAATAAGCATCGAATTCAAAGAAAAAGTGACTAAGATGAAAAAAAAAGGTCTTGGCAGGGATTGTTGAGCGAAGTGAGCGGAACCTCTTAGTATCATAAAAATATTGAAACATGCACATTGAGAACATAAAAAAAACTTTGCAAGCATATTGTAAAATGTTATTTGTGGGGAATTTTGATTATAACCCTTTTTATCATGTTTTCATCAGATATGCAGCTGAAGAAAAGGTTGGAGTTCTGGATCCTCACTTCCGTACGTTTATTGAAATTGAATAATATATGCATAAAATATTGTACATATATATAAAATATCGATCCTGCATGTAGCATTTGGAATTGGTAGTCCGAAAGCATTTGGAAATTGTATTATCATTCTGTACAGAAGATCAGTTGAAATACGGGTTCTCTAACTTGTCGAAAAGTGGTCAAAGTTTTTGCAAGATTTTAATTATTTTTATATACAATATAGTTTTATTTTTATATATAGTTTTATTTTTATTTATTTTTTCTTGAGAAGTTGTCACAAATTTTACGTTTGAATTCCAGATTTGATTTGCAAGCAAGAATATGTGTCAAATATATATTCTGCAAATAAAGAGAAATTAATGCACTATGAATATTTTTTTTTTGTATTTGGTTTTTGAAAATTCATTAGTCATGGAAAAAATTACTGCCAGAAGCACGGCTGAGACTTGATACCAGTAATATCCCCACGTTGTTTTTGTCTGGCCAATGGCATTTTAAATATTGTATGAAACTACCACTTACACTTCGGAAAATATGTTAACTTAATATAGTATCTGGGTTCCTACAGTTCATAGAAAATATTAATGGCAAAATTTTGAGAGATTTTAATCAGTGAATAGTGGAAATGAAAGTAAGACATTAAAATTTCGACTATTTAATAAATTTGTGACTACCACTAATTGTCAATTGGCAAAGAAAATATTTTTGTGTGATAACAATGCCCTACAAGACTTGTAAACATTAAAATAGAATTTTACAAAAAAAAATATCTTATATTATAGCGTATATTTTAATAGTACTACTAAAAAAAGTTAATCTTGGTGTTTCCAAAAATATCTCACACTTATGTGCACACACTAGCTCAGCCTAATTGTCGTCGTCGGCCATTAAGGCAGAGGGGATGCGATTGTTCTTGTTGTAGTGACGCCATGTATGGCCAAGAATTCGACTTCTGCCACACCCATATGTCACACCAGTTTCATAGGGCGGATCCATTCACGCATCCATTCATTCATCCACAGATCGTATTTTTGACCTGTTTCTTATATGTCATATTTTGCTTTAGCTATATTGATACAATATTTGAAAGCACTCCTTTTCGCGGATATAATCGTGTAAGCTGATGAAGAGATTATTTCATTCTTTTAATTTTTTCTCGGCATTTTAATATGTATTTTTCAAAAAAAATTTTGAATATATTTTCAAAGTATTTAATTTCAATAATTTTTCTTCTCTTTTCATTAATCCTTATTATTTTTCATATTTTCTCAATCTTTTTAACTTATTTCATAAGTTCTTTATACTTGCAGCTTATGGGCAGTAAATGAAACTTATTAATTTTCTTCGTTTCTCTTTTTATCCTTTTTGTCTTTATTGTGCCGTATACATATGTAAATATTAACATTTTTATTTTTAAAGCTATATCATTCGGTTTCCTATGCTTTTTCTTAGTGGTAATCAAACATTAATAATTATCTTTAACCCTAAAAACAAACTACATTTTAGAAGAATCTACATATATATGAAATTGAGAAATTATTGAAGTAACTCCTAAAAAAACGTGTCAGAAATAATATTAGCTCCGCTTATTTAAGTGCCCTCTACCAATAAGTCAAGTCTCTTAAGTGCAGTTAATGACATACAATAGTTTCACTTTTAATAAAGTTAGGAACATAAAAAACAAGTATCCCAATTATGAATCCATTAAGAACTGGTTTTTTGAAGAGGATTGCAGTTGTAGTCATAATTTTTTTTAAATGCAACATCTTTTTATGGTATCAAATTACAACATTTCGCTTAAATCTTTTTTATTTTTTGCCTTTCTTTTTTTTAATTTCTCGAGGGAGAGAGGATTTAACAAATAAGATTAGATCTGTGGAATTTTTTTTTTGGATTAATATGCCCGCATAAAAATATTTTTCAAAAAAAATCTTTGTTTATGAATTGAATTGATTTTGTGAATTGAAGGGGGTATGTTACAAAAGGGGGTATGTTACAAATCCACACTTACGAGAAAAACCAACAAAAAAAAAAACTGTGTAAATTGTGAAAGGATTGTTTTATTTGCTTTCAAATTATTGGATTCCCTTTCTTCATGCAATCTAGAAAAATACCGAGTAGTTTTCTAGATTGCATAAAGAAAGGGAATCCAATAATTTGAAAGCAATTAAAACAATCCTTTCACAATTTACACAGTTTCTTTTGGTCAATATCAAGAAATGGGTATAGCGGTTGGAACAGGATATTTTTTTAATAATCAGCACACATTCCTATTTAACATTGACAACAAAAAAGAAAGAAATGAAAAAGTATTGAATTAAGAATTATCCTTTTATGTTAAAAGCGATACTTTAATTTATCCAAATATTTTGACGCATTGTAATCGTTGTTGAGAAATCATAAGTGCATGTTGTCAGTCAAGAATGTTCAGAAATTGTTCATTCAATTCCTCAATCGTTATCCTTCTTTGAGATTTTGTGTATCTGAGTCTTAAGGTCTGGTTTCTTACGACAAGCGCCTTATCTGGGCGTCAGCGGGACGTCAACGTCTCGCTGACGCCAACAAAATACTGGTTTGTTAGCTCAAGGCCTGGTTTCTTAGAACTAGCGCCTTATCTGGGCGTCAGCGGAAAGTTGACGTAGATCTGACGCC
>NC_092206.1:11093729-11142254 GCF_043381705.1 Parasteatoda tepidariorum
TTTAAATTGAGGCACTATGAAATAGTATCTATTTTAGTAGTAGAAAAAATAAAACTAAAAAATTTTTTCCAAGAAAAAAAAAAACTATTTTGCAAAAATTTAATGAATATTTTCAAGCAAGGAAGCATTGACTGTAATATTATCAAAACAAAAATAATAAAATTCATAATACAAAACGACAATTAACCTTCAACCATACGCATAAGTACAGTGAAGTTAAGATATTTTTATTAAGGGGGACAGCCTTTGGAAGCCCTTTGGATTTGTGGCACCAGGCATGGTGCGTAGGCGCCAAAAGAATCAACGGGATGACAAACACACGATCGGCAACCTTGGAACTTCCCCAGTATTTAAGAAGCTTCGAACTTTACCCAGTCTCTATCCCACACAGTCTTACTTAATTTTATGTTTCTGCTTTAGCTTGTTATGTTTCAGTTGTTAATAAATGTTTAGTTGATTTATTGTCATAGTTGTCTTCAACTTAATATGAGAGGGTTCCTCCCCCTCAGATTTATGATTTTGCCTTCCTGAAGAAGAAAAAAAAAGGGGGGGAACAAAGTAACTATCAAAATAAAGTTTCACCTTTAAAAGCATGCTTCAGAGATTTTTTTCAACTGCCTTTGCTGTAAGGAAAAAATAATAAAAAAAATGAAAGCAGATGTAAAATTTTTGTGCATTGCTCTCCACCTTCTATTATTCACAGAGAATAAATTGAACATCAGACTTCTAGATGCCAAAGACACCATATAATCATCCATTGTGTCACGATTCTGAAACATATATATATATATACATATATATATAATAAATACAAGAAAACATGAAGAAAGTTAAGAAAAACAATAAGTTTCATTTAATGCGCTTAAGCTGCAAGTAAACAGAACTCATTAGATATGTTCAAAATGAAGAATAAAACAAAGAAAAATAATAGACAAATGAAAAAAAAAGGGGGGGGGGAAATAATAAGTAAAAAAATAACAAGCAACAGTTTAAAAAAAAAAGGGTGAAACTTTATTTAAAAAACCGGAAGGAAATAAAGATATAACCTTTTCTTCAGCCCACACGATTATATCCGCATAACAGAGTGCTTTCTGATATTGTATCAATAAAGCCGAAGCAAAAAATATTAATACAATAATGTGAGGAGCACTCAAAATTTTTTTATAAAATTAACAACAAATAAAATCGATCACAAAAAGTAAAAATAAGTAACATGTGAAAACAGAAAATAAAATAAAATAAAAATAAAAAAACATTAAAAAGGGGACTATAAAGCGAGTAGCAAAATCAGATCAACTTACATGGGCAGAAATTTTTTCAAGAATGATTTAAAAATGTTTTCGCAGAAAGATTGCCAGATTACAAAATATGAAAACAAAAGATGAAAACAAAAGCGCAAATTGAGTGTAACAAGAGGGTTTTAAAGTGTCGTTCTTACTGCACTGCTGAAGTGATTTGTTATTCTGAGTTTTGATTTGTTAGTTACCAAGGATGGGCCCGAAATGGATGTGCGCAAGGTAATATTATACTGGATAATTTTAGAAATTGATCATAAATAGTTTTAGAAGATAGATATTTATTTAACAAAACATATAAAATAGAAAAGAGAAACATAAATTGCCTGTTTTTGCAAATAATTTAGCCGCGGATTTGCACGATATGGATTAGTACATAGAAAAATTATTTAAATTATCAAAGAAAAACAAATTTTTTAATAGATATCTTTAATACGGATTTGCCCGAAATGGATTTGCACATGGAAAAATTAACAAATAAAAAAAATTTTAGTAGATAATTTTAGCCACGGATTTGCCCGAAATGGATTTGCACATGGAAAAATTGTATATAAATTAATAAAGAAATTTTTAGCAAGAAATTTTACCCACGGTTTTGCCCGAAATGGATTTGCACATGGAAAAACTGTATAGATTAACAAAGGAAATTATTTAGTAAAGGAATTTTTAGTAAATAATTCTAACCACGGATTTGCCCGAAATATATATATATATATATATACACATACAATCGTGCGTTTCGTGAATCTAGTTAAGCAGAAAAAATAAGAATTAAATGGTTCAAAGAGGAATGCAAGATGTCTCTGTTAGCTAAGCAGATTATAATTGGGTAACTTGTGATTTTTCTTATTCTCTGATCAGATCATTTATGCTGCCTTAATATATCGAAAGGAAGAAAAAAAAACTAGAAACCAGATCTTGCACAAAAGGCAAAAAAACATTAGATCACCTCGGTTTTATTGAACCTGAACATGCATTTATCAATAAATAATAAATGTCCAAAAGACTATGCTCTGTTTAAGAGCCATATTGATCTACATACATTTTTACAAAGAAAAAAGTTCGCTTGAAATTTGAAAAAAAAAAAAAAATATATAAAGAAAAATAGAAAATAACTAATTTTAATATGTCTGTATAACCGTTGGATCTATTTAGAGCTGGGATGGTTCAGCAGACAGAGTACTAGCCTCGTAAGGAGGTGAACCAAAGTTCGAAAACTGGCCATAGCAGGTCTATTAAATTGTTGGTGCGTCTGGTTCCCACCGACCCCAGTGGTGACGAAAAATTTTTCCAACTGTGACGGATCACTCCTTAGAATCCCCGTGCGGTCGAGTTAGCCATAGGAGATTATTCGTGGTTTTCCTCTTCATGTAACGCAAGTTCGGGTTGATTTCATAAGACAATCCCCTGAAAAAGCGAGTTCATTACAATTATCGATTAAATAGGTTCCTAGTGTTTGGGGTTATTTTAAGACTTACAGAGCTACGAAGTTGAACAATAATAACTATAAATTGAAAATGGGTCAGCTGTTAAATATCGGTTTATAAAATAAAATTTACTTACATATTGATTATTAATTAGGTCTTATAAGGAATAAAATAGAGAAAACTAAACATAAAAACCAAATCAAACGCATTGTCTTACAATTTAACACTTTTGAGAAAGAATGATAGTTTAATGACAACCAAAATTTATTTTCTTTTAAAGTCGTGAAAATAAGATAGGTAATTTCGATGAGTTATGAAAGACAACGCGTTTGATCATAACTTTTTTTTTCTTAAAGTTTAGGTGACGGCACGCAATCTTTTCGTGGAAAAGGTAATTAGCGAATTAGATTCTTAAAGTCGATAAATTTTTACAGAATAAAACTGATGCAGTAATTAAACTATCTTTTTCAGTCTGTTTAGCTTAAAACACAAGGTAAAGTTTATTTTAACTTAAATTAAAACCTTTTTTTTTATCAACTAGTTCTCTTGTCATTAAATTTTAAATAAAAGAATGGAACATTTGCGGCCCTTGTTCTTAAAATTTGGCATATCCTGTTCACTGGAAAAATTAGTTCCTCTTTAATATTGTTTCGCTAGGCTTACCTTAATTAATTTTCTTATTGATCTTTAAAATCTCGATTCATTTTTCCTTTCATCGCATTTTCAGAAATCAGACATTTTTAAAAGAAAAATATATCATACCTTCCGATAATGGTTCGTTGATTTCATTACTAATTAAATTTGAAATAAGAATATTCTCTTTCCTTTCACGTAAATTGGAATTAAAATATATTTTTTTTCTTTCAAATGTAATAATTTTTATTTTTGATCTTACTTGCTTGAAAGTAGTTCTAAAAATAAAAGTCTTATAGTATAAGTATTTAAGATTTTTAAATAGTTTGATATCATCTGCGTTCTTAATTGTAAATTCTAATTAATTTGGTTTTATTTAGATAATTATTGTCAGTCAATAATTATTCTAACCTTGAATTACAATGAAACAAACATATCAGACAAGTTATGTGAGAAGCATGTGTAAAATGCAGTGTTTTAATGAACTATGTAAACAATTTCCTTTCTTTCGAAAACATAGAAATGCTATTGTTTTTTCCTTGAATTAAATTAATTAGATTCGAGCATTTGCGTTTCTGAAAGGGTAGATAAACGTTGACCAAACATTTCATTTCAGTTGCAACGGTTGCTTTCATTTAACAATTACGAACCCATAGAAAGTCTTGCTACCACCTGTTAATTAATCCATTGGAGAATAAAGGCAGAACACAGATTCTAAAGGAAATCGAAATTTTTATTGAAATCTGGCTAAGATTCAATTACTGAATGGAATAAATATATGTTTCGCAATGGGACATGCTTATCCCCTTTAAACTGTACTTCTGAAGCATAAGATGCAAGCTTTCAACAATCGAATTGACTTTTAACGAAATATGACTTTTTAAAAAAAATATTTATTCTTATCGATTTTTCTATTTTTATTTTATATTTGTCAGAATAACTTACAATAACTTACTTACAGTGTATGTCCAAATTATTAGACGCACTGTAAGATTCTATGTAAAATCTTAATTATCAGGTGATACTCTATACAGCTTTATTGTTTTGCCTCTGCAGAAACCGGTTTGCACTATTTAATGTTCAAATATCAATTGGTTAATATTGTAATGCAATACATTGAAAATAAATACAAATAGGAAGTATATAAAAAATCTCTTGAATAAAAACCAATTACATGTATGTTTAAATATAAAAGTATTGCCTATAAACTCGTGCAAATCATGTCATTGTCAAGAAACTACAGTGCGTCTAACAATTTGGTCGAATTATTATAATATAATACCTGATGTAATAAATATTCTATATTTATGTAATATATTGTCCAATTTATCAGATCCAATTTATAGTTTATTTGCATGAATGTACAATTTAGATAATACGAAATTCTATATATTTTAATCACTGATTACTATACTCTCAGACATAAGTCATTGTTTATTTTATTCTATAACTATTCCCGACAAAATAGTACACGAATAAATAAGTGAATAGCAATTTATTTTATTTGAACAGAAATTGAAAGGTTTGATATCGAAGCGACAGTTTACATCATATTTTTAAGTATAATTTTTCCATGCTTTATATTTAACATGGAAACATGGATTTATTATTTTAAAAGACTTTATTACTAATATATTTATATTTCAAAATAGCTCATTTCTGGATGTATTTCTAACATTAAATAATATTCCCCAAGCTTACCGCACGCTTGAAATATAAATTATGCTGCTCTATTCATAGCGCTGCAGATGTTTAATTTTTCAGCTTGAATTCTTCAGCTTGAAATTTTCGTCTTTCTTCAAAAGGCTTAAATAAACTAATTTTAAATGCAGAATATAGCGTAATGAGATTATCAAAAATGTTGAATTAATAGTTTTCAAATGCAATTTCATTCCTGAATTAATTTTCGTGTACTTAATTGCGTCCTTCATTATTTACTACTCGTTAGTTGTCAGTTTCTCGTTAAAATTGAGCTGCATTCTTATTTCAGCTTTTCTGGATTTTAATTTGAGACAGCTTAGTTTGGTTTGAAATTCAGAGCTATGAGCAGGTGTCTTAACATTTTCCAGTGAAATAATTAGGGTCACTTCAGAAATTCGCTGGAATTTAGTCCCTCCTTTTGTTGAGCTTTTAAATCCGGGAGGCTTATCACCTTGTTACAACCGTATTGAACTGTCTAATCTAAAACCTTCTTGAACTAGTATTATGAATACATTAAAAGCCATGTTATCTATAGCACATCTGAAGGACAAACAAAACCTGATTGAAAGATATTAGCAGATACAGTCGAACCCGGCTATAGGGAACACCGCTTATAACGAACTCCTGGATATAGTGAACGAAATGTTTGCTCCCGTCCCTTGCAACACACGTATAATATTATTTTTTGTGGATGTAGAGAACCAAAATAAGAGAGGAAGTAGGATATTAGGAACTTTTTTCTGTCTTCGATTGATTTTTTATTTATTTTTATTTTTTGTGATAAGTTTGAAATTTCTACTTCAAATTAAATTCGTACACCAATTTTTAAAACCATCTATAGCATGGAATGTACTCGTAGCAATAATCATTTTTTTCGTTTGCTTCTTTATTGAATTGGTTCAGCGTTCAAAGAAGCCGCAATCTTACAGTATCTGGACAAATGCTTGAAGTCAAAGCTGAAGAATTTGCTAACACCCGTATTCACCACGCCGAGTTAAATTCAAGAGTAACTCGGGGATCGGAATATCCACGGTTCAGAGTTACTCTCGGATTAACCCTCGCTTTTTATTTTCCAACCGTTTTTAACAGAGGATTTCACAACTCGAGTTTAACTCTTGGAGGAAATATAACGAGGCCTTTGATTGGGCAAGGTAAAACCATGTGACTTTGTATATAATATAAACACGTGCTGTTATATAATATAAACATGTTATTTGCTGGTTTCCAAATGCATAAAATCTTACAGCAGTTAAAACTTTTTCCGTTGGAGTTAAGGCATTGTTCCGATCTGTATCAGATTCCAACTTACTGCCAATTTTGGAGATCAGTTCTTCAATCGTCGGTTTTAAGAAACGATATCTTTCAAAAAAGTCTATTTCATCTAACTCTTCTAGGTCATTATTTCTGATAGTTGGGACATATCTTTCCCTTCTTTCAACAGTTTCAAGAAATTCAAGATTTTCAAGCTCAAACGCAGCAATAGAATCCTCCATCTTGTTTGTTTACAAGCTCCTCGTGAATAGGTTACCCTCCGATAACTCGGCAAAAACGGAGGGTTACCCGGAGAGTCAGAACTGTCGATGAAATCTGCGAGTTTGGCGAAATTTCGGCTGGAGAATAACGTTTCGCATTAAACTCGTGATTTTATTCTTACCCATAGATTGCAACTGAGGTAATCCGTGTTGGTGAATACGGGCGTAAGAGATTTGGTGAGATTACTTTTATGTGCTCGAATGGATGGTTAAACAGGTCTAAAAACCGGATTAACATTAATTCAGGAAAAATTGTTGGAGAGTCGGGAAGTGTATCCATATCTGATATTGAGGATTGCGCATCTGCTAATCATTACTACTTTTTTTATAAACAGGGGGAAGAATAATAAAAAATAAGTCATTTTTGTTTTTTATTCTATTGGCTATTTATTTAAATAATGTTTAATGAAAAGGGGAGTTTGGGAAGATAAGTTAAAATTGCCTGCAGAATGGTTATAGTGAACCGAAATTTTGGTCCCTTGAAAGATCACTATAGCGGGGTTTGACTGTATTGACAGAATTATAAAAAACTCTGTATAACTGCTTTTTTTTTTAATTGTAATTGTATTGATTTAAATTTTAAGAGTCCAGTCGTAATATCGATCAAAATGTCGAATCATTTGTCGCTTTGAAGTCGGTGCTAAGTTGATTGGTCTTATGGAATATCTTAAAAATATTCTGGTCAACTTCATCTCTCAATGCGCCGTGGCATAATACTACGGTTCAACTTGATTCACCAGTAAACGTGGTTGAAGATGTTAGGTGTAAGAAGTTCGCTAACAATTTGGTGAATCTAAAGCCAACTGCGATAGGTTTGCTTTACATCATTGATCGCACAGAAAAGAGGTGAGTTTGCACTGGTGGTTTCACAGCAGAAACCTGAAAAATTAACTTAAATAAAAAAATGTCCTGTTTCTGCCCCGATTACCTCAATCTATCACCTTATTAAGGTTGCGGAAAGTTAGCGTCATAATACGATTTAAATTAATGGCATTTAAGTTCAAGAGAGAGAAAGAAAGAAAAAAAAGAAGAAAAGAAGGAAAAAATTACATCTGTTGCTCTTACATGGGCCCCTGATGGTAAAAGAACAAGAGGAAGACCCAGACTTACCATCCAGCGCATGTTTTGGGGCGAATTAAAAGAATGTAGAATATCTGGCTGGGAGGAAGCGGGATCTATTGCTAGAGACAGGAGGCGTTGGAGGGATATGCTGGAGGCCTTAAGTGCCCAAAGGCACGTAAAGGATAAGTAAGTAAGTTCAACATTGAATCGGAATTTTCGATAGTTCAACGAAGTTGATTTACTTAATATAAAGGACCATGGATACTTAGAAAATATGATGATTTAATGAATAAAAAAATTAATATTAGGACATAGAATTAATATTAACCATTCTTTGTCGTTTGACATAATATATTATGTATGTATAATTTCTTTATATACAAGGAAGGAAGAGAAAAATCAGTAACTATTAGTTGAGTAACTCTATAAAGTCATAGTGATTTATTACTCATTTTTTAATACTCTCAATTACAGAAACTGCCAGAAGATAAATTATAATCTCTTATAAAAACAAGATTATATAACTTTAAGATATTATTCAAACGTTAGTATTTACTAAGACTTTTTTCACTGAGATTGTAGGGAAATATTTTCAGCGGAATTTCTATTAAAAATGAACGTGTTGTTGTTTGCGTAGCAGCGATGTAATATATAAAGTTATCTTTAATGTATAAAGTTATATGTAATGTATAAAGTAATCTTCCGATTTATACGAGTCTGTTTCGATTTTATCAACATTTTTGCTATTGCTGATACTCAAAGTAACCATTGCAATTTTTCAGAGGTATTTTATAAAAACATATATAAAATCCTAAGCATGAAATCTCAAATGAAAGGATTTCTTTTAGTAAAGATTTTATTTTCGAGTGAGTGAGGAAAATCTGATTTGAATATATTCATAAAACTTCGAGATTTTTTCAAAAAAATTCAAATTGATAACATGAATTGTAGCAAAAAGGATCATTTAAAAAAGAAAAAAAAAATTCAAATATCATGTTTGACTTTCTTTCTTTTGTTTTACTCCGCCGTTCTTCTACCGTATAATATACCTCTACCATTCGTTGCTTCATCGAAGGGTGCGATAAAAACCAGCTCCAGTACGGTAAAAAAAAAGAAGAAAAAAAAACGTGAGAGCTGAGGAACAAATAACAGAGAAGAGATGCTCTCTGCATTCAGAATGCATCTCATGAAAAATGTATCAACCGACAAAATAGATCGTGAAAATTTGGGGCACTGTCTTCGAATGGTAAAGTTTGTGGGTGGAGATTACCGACTTTATTTGTAGGGTCGATTTAGAAATTACGAGGATTGATGAGAATCTATGCGGTATTGATTTCACATTAAGATTATAAACTTGCACGAAAGCTCCAGCTCTAAATCATTTTAATTTTTACAGAAAGTAACTTTTCTGAAGGAACACAAAACCTATCAGCGCAAAATTAGCACTTTTCAAGAGTATATAATGGGTTAAAGTTTCATTTCCATGGGAAGAAATTTCAATGCATGCATCTCAAATGTGTATAAGGAGTGAATATCATTTCAAAATAGTGAATGTCATTTCATAGTAAATATCATTTCATAGTAAATAATGAATATCATTTCAAAACATTTTTATACAGAAACGTTAAAAAAGAAAGAGATATGTAGGAAAATATCAAGTATAAAGTGTAATAAAATTTTTTGTCGTTGTTCGTGAAATCTTTAAAAGGTCAATTAATTCGTTGAAATTTTTATATTGGCATAGTAAATTAAAACAACTACAAGAATAGAGTTTATTTTTTTGTTTTGTGTTGTTTGAAAAATATTGATAAGTACAAGTAAAAAATTTATGTTACAACTAAATACATTTTCAAAGTATATTATTTTGGGTATAAAGAAAAAATATTTTTTATTACGTTTATCGTTACTGCTACAAACACACATGCTATAGGGTCGGGATAGCCTAGTTGGTAAGGCGTTGGGCCCAAGCCCAAGAGGTCTTGAGTT
Source organism: Parasteatoda tepidariorum (assembly GCF_043381705.1). NCBI lineage: Eukaryota > Metazoa > Arthropoda > Arachnida > Araneae > Theridiidae > Parasteatoda > Parasteatoda tepidariorum. The sequence continues at coordinate 11,103,366 of NC_092206.1, forward strand.
CGATCCCTGCCAGTCGAAGACTCCCCTTGAACTAAATGATGACTGGTGCACGTTAAATCTATCGGAGTCACAGGGTCCTTCCAAATAACAAATCAAATACCTTCCATAACAAATCAATACCTCTTGGGGTACTGGATCGAAGATTGATCGTTCTATTGCTCAGTTCGAAACTACGATTTGTGATTGGGGGGATGGTGTGTGAATGTGTCTTACCTGTAAAACGGACTGTGGCGCATGCATGTGACAGAAGTTGAATTTTTGACCATAGATGGCACCACTTAAAAACATGAATCTCACAATTCTGCCTAAAATAGGCTTTGAGTATTGACAAAGGAGACTAAGACAACAACAACACATATGATTTAAATGAAGTGTTACATAGCAATTTCTGAAAACTGTATATAGTACTAAGACAGAGTATCCTACGAAGCCAAGTCAGATGCACAAACTGCACAAAGACCAACGGGTTATAATGATTTGAATAAATGAAACGGTGATATTTGAATTCAAGACATAATATAAATAACAAAAATCCCTGTAAAATATCCCTTTCCTATTAAGAGTTATCACTGAATATAGGAATCACTAAATTATCATTTGCGTGAGGCGGTGACATTGGACAGTCCGGTCAGCAAGTTCTGATTTAGCTAAAAAAATGTTTCTGGGCATTTTAAATATCGAAACTTTTAAAATATTTAACACGCATTCAATGTGAAACTATTGAACTGTACATTTTATACATTAAAACACTGTAATAAAAAATTTTTTTGAAAAAAAAAATCCAAGCTGTTCCTTTTTAAATGGAATGAACTTGAAGGATAAATTGCTTCTTTTTTATCTGGATCATGGTCTATTCTACTTTAGTTGTTTACTAAGAAGTTAAAAATAGTATACAATGCAATGAAAAATGAGAATTAACAGTCTTTATTGACTTCAAATGTTAATTGTTTTTGAAAGGTATTCATGAAGATGCCTCTGTTAGGTGATCTGTTTTAACCATCTTTAAAGTATATTTTTTATGATTCATCAAATCTGAAGTTCCAAAAATATACGCATTATTTTTCTTTATTTAAGAGGCGAAAAAAACAAACGAGCCAGTGAAATCAGGAGAATCACTATTGAGGAAGGCACGACTATAGTTATTAAAACAAGTTTGATTGATAAATGAAGTTGAAAGGTGTTTCTAATAATTAGATTTCACCACCTTTTAATTTCTACGATAAAAAAGCGGTTTTTAATGAAGAACGCAAGACTAAATATATTAATCTTTTTCAGATTTTAAATGCGTAAATTGATTTTATTTCTTTTCGTCTATCTTGACTCCCGGTTGCTGAGAGGTGGCGCTTCGTGCTCTTTTGCCACAGGTTCAGGGTTCTAACCATGAACCGGGCAAGATTGACTGGGCAGAGTCAGTCATTCATTCCCTCAGTGGGTCGATAAAATGAGTACAAAACATGTTTTTGGACTCAACACTAGAGTTCCGCATTCGGTTGACCGCCCAACTGAAATTTCAAGAAAACTGGAAATAGTACAGTTGGCCATGGCCCTCCTTGGTCTGTCGCGGCCTTTACATCAAATTTGTTTCGTCTAATTTAAACATTAATTTTCAACTTCTAATGTTTATATTTTGTTAAACTAAAGATTATATTAAGGAAAGTCATCACTCAATATATAGCATGAAACGCTATTTTAAAAATTCTGTTTTACCTGTAAAAATGTCTATCTAAGCTTTAAAAAAAGAGAAAATTGAAATCACTTGTTTGACACACGTTAAAAAATATTTTTACCGTAACTTAAATAAACTAATTCTATACCTGGAATAAGACATTGTTTTTGAAATGATACTTTATAGATTAATCTTGAATAAAAATCAGCCTCATATTGCATCAAAAAATAATTTTATTTCAACTGGCACTTTTGTCATAACCAAACTATCAGTGACATTAAATTCAAATGATGACTTTATACTTATTCTAAAAGTCAATTTCTTCTGAGAAAAAAATAACAAAATTCTTTCATATAAGGAAAATATTCAAGTGATAAATTGAAATAAGCATTTTGGAATCAAACGTATAAATTGTTTTTCTGTAAAGTAACATCTAAGCAAATTTTTGCACAGTTGTGAGTAATCCTTTTTTAATTTGTTAGTTTATTCTTTTACGCGTTCCATTATTCTTTGATTACTTCCTTTCATGCTGTGCTTCGAGAGAAAAAAAATACATTTTAGGAAATTTTACGTCCTTCAAAAATTGGAAGAATTAATTTCGAGATGTGGCACAAAAGATTAATAAAAAAAAAGAAAAATGCTTTTGTGCATCCTATCGAGATAATTAGTTTTAAATTTTCACTTATTTCCGCCTGCATTATTATTTTTTCTTCTTTCACTCTTTCGTAATTATCAGACATTAAATAGCCTTAATAACTCGAATGTCGATGCTTTTTAAGACTCTTGAAATAAACTATTTTTGCTTAAGACTGCGAAATATCGTTTCTCAATGAATTCAGAACCATCTAACAACAAAAATTAATGCTCAAATAATGCGTTTTTAATTCTTTCGATCAAACTGAAATTCATATCAAACTATTCTACAAATGCAGTTTTTAATGGCAGAGTAATATTTTCTATTGAAATATCAAAATTAAAAATAAAAAGTATACTTGCTTACTTTATTTTCTTTCAATGTGTGAATTTCATTAAATTATTCAAAGGATGAGAGCAAAAATTACGAATACTACAACAAAAGTAGTTTTGCTTTGTAAAATACAATTGCATACAAAATTCACCATCGTAATTGGGATAATTATAAGTTATTACAGTTATTTATTAGCATTAATTTACATAAAATTTATTAGATATGTAATATATTTTATTAAAATTCATTAATAACAATAATTAATATAAAATTTATTACAATTTATTATTAACAATGAGTGATAGATAATTAATTACAATTTATTATTAACAATAATTCATATATAATTTATTACAATTTATTATTAACAATATTTGATATAATTATTGTTGTAATTGTTAATTGTTATAATTGTTATAAAATTCTTATAAAATTCAATTGTTTATTTTTTGTGGATAATTGAGATTCATAGAAATAAACAATACTTTTGCAGTAAAATACTTCCTTTTCGTATTAAATTAAAAGAGAGTGCAATCACTATGACGCAAACAGTTTAAATTGGTATTACAGATTTATTGAGAGCATCAATTGGAAGCATGTAGAAATTAAGGTGATTCATATTTTTTATTTCCGAAATCAAGATATACATTTAAAACAAAATCTTTACAACAGACTTTTTCTTAATACTTGACTCTGGAAATTAGTGCTGCGTGATATTGAAGCATTAATATCGTGATATAGAATCAAAAATATCGATAGTACAATATAACTCGTAACTTACATCACTTTTGCAAGCAAATTCCACTAGATAAAAGTGGCAGATATTTACCATTTGTGTATCAATGATATTTATCTTTACTCAAGATAATAACGTGATCTATATTTATCGATAAGCCTCGAGATTTTATTAGGCGGTATGTTTTTATTGCGATTGATAAAAATTTAAAAAAAATATTATCAATTTCAATTCGTAAAAAAAAATTTTAGTCTTTGGGTTTATAATATCAAATAATGCTTTACAGCTTGAATCTTTCGTTTTAAAAGTTAATCTATGGCGGGCCATTAGAACTCAAATGATCCAAGCAACCCAACAATTTACTTTCCAAAACTTATTCCAATTGTTTTCACCTCTAATGTTCTAAAAAACTTAACTAAAAAGAACTTTTTCCCAGAGTTTTTTAACTCTTCAAACTTTTCTTTAACTCGAGAGGGTGTATATTTGAATAGAAAATTCGCAAAAAGCAGAATATTTTTATGTTTAGGCCGAGGAAATAGTTGCGAAAAACAGAAGGATAACACTTAAGAAGCATTCGAAAAGAACGAAATGGCAGGCTATTTCTTCCCATTAAACGGCGTAACTTAGAAATGGCTCGATTTACTTTAATGGAAAGAGTCGTTTGCATTTTGATAGCTCAATGTTTTTGGAATGACAATGGTATTTTTTGTCGTTTGGGGAAATCGGATGATCATTTGGAGTGAATTTAAAGCTGTCTTAAAATACGTTAGCCGTTGAAAAATTTGTTATGCTCTAACTTAGAATGTAAAGATGTTTAAAGAGTGGTCGGTTCAACTTATAAATTAAAATAAAATATATCGTTTTGCTGCTAAAAACACTTAAGTTATTTTGAACCAAAATTCGTTAACTATGCTATGACTATTAGTCTGGTTTAGAATAAAATAAATTAAGTAAAATACGATACCTTTAGTGTTCCTTAAGATAGGACCCGTATTCAACTGGAAAATATATTTTTTAAATCATTCATCGTATTAAATAAGCTACATCTTTAAAGAGAGAGTAATTATTAATTTTATCGAACAATCTTAATTATTTCAACAAAATTTAAACGGCACAGCTCTCGGATTCGACTTTATACTGCGCTAAACTCAAATGATACTATTATGAAACCTAGATGTATCAAATATTGTTTACTCTACTTCTTTGAGTAATATTTTAGAATATATTTCTCTAATTTTTAGAACATATTTAGTTCTGAACTTGCTATATCTCGAAAACTTGCTACCTGAAAAGTTCTTTTTTAAAGTCAGTTCAACTTAAAAATATCGAGAGTATACTATATATTAAAAATTGGTTAGGTGACTGTAGAATTTCATGGGACAAGTGCTGATAGCGGTTATTTTAACTCAAATGGTACTTTTTAATGAATGGAAAGAGAAACAATCGAGTACGGAGTAAAATAAAAAAGCGGCAAAACGATGCAACAAAATAATTCCTAGTTAAGCTAAACAATAAAATTAGAATTATTATTCGTATGAAATTATTGACAAGTTTGTGTAAGCCCATTTAATTTAGATTTTAGATTTATTTAAATTTAGATTGTTGCTCTCTTACTAACTTTCCATTTGCTGTATTAGTTATTATGTTTTGTGATATTTGCTCCCGATATACTTATCTTTAAAATGACTGTATTTAAAATCAAATTGAGTGAATTTTAATAAAAACTATTTAAAATGCTGAAAAATGTAATTAAAAATATCAAGTAAATAGATAAATAAAATTTAATAAAATGGCGCAGCTATTTTTGGTTTTTGTCACAAAAAAGAGCAAACACATAAATTACTGTAACAGATTTTCCTATTTTATATTTGTTTATTCTTTGAAAGAAATAGTATTTATAATATTTAATTTTTAAAAAAAGCATTTTAACTAGTTTAAGTTCGTTTTACAATCTGATCTACTAAACATTCAATATTAAATTAACATTCAGCAAAATCAAATGATTATATAGGTAAAAAAATACCGCTTTAATAATTAAATTTACCAAACAGTAATATAATTAATAAAATGTATAGTAATAATAATAAAATAAATAAAATTTTAAAAACTTCTGCTATTGGTATTTACTTATTGTTACAAAAAAAATACCATCGGGTAAAAAATATTATTTGAAAAAAATATGTCTTAGTTATATTTGTGAGTATGTTTCACATTTTAATCTAATTTGAGATATCAATATTTAAAATGATTACATTAAGTAATTAAGTAAAAATGGAACATTAAGTAAACTTTAAGTGAAAATCACAGGACAGATAAAGTAAAAATAAGAATGAAACATTAATTAAAAATTAAAGAAACAGTTTTAAATTGAAATTTGTCCCAAAACATTATATTTTTAAGTCTCTATTAATTCATGTAAATGACCAAAAACAAGCTAAAAAAGGCATTCAATTTACTTTATAATGAACCTTATTATTTCAATAGTTTGAAATAATTCGAATTGATATTTTTACTTAAATTAATCACTAAAAATATTTTTCTTAGCCATTATATATTTCTGATACCATTTTATTAAAAAAAAATCAAACAAATCTTGAAATTTCTTCTGCTCTTAAAACTGAAATGTTTCTTTCGTTTGCTCACCTAAACTTGATTTGAACTTTCAAATAAATTCTTGTCGGGAAACTTTTTATTATTTGTCAGTGAAGTCCTCATTTTGATTTCAGTGATAAATTGAAATTTTCTCCAACTTACGTTTTAAACTTTTAAAAAAGTGAATAACGACTTTAAAATGGATGTTACTTTTTTTTTACATTCAAAGATGAACCTTTTGAATTTTAAGTAAAGATTTCATTTTCAATCAAAGAAATTATTCATATATTTTTTTATGTAAGGTTTATTAAATTTTTCCGTTCCTTAAAATCAACAATCATTTTAATTTTTTGTTCCATTCTAATAAAACAAGTTTTTTCTATCAATATGCAAGATTTATTCTGTATATACATTGTTCCTCCAAATATGTTGTTAAATAACACATACAGTCAGTAAAACTGGACGTATGCATATAAAGTATATTAAAGTTTAACATTAGAATACTTTTATGCCATTTTAAGTGTACTAATCAGATGTTAAAATATGTTGATATTTCTCAGAATTTGCATGTAATGGCATAAGTGTTTGCATGTAATGGTATAAAAATAAAAGTAATATATTCTCAATTAAAATTAAATAATTTTTAACATAAAAGCCTTATTATTGTATGCTGTTTTAGAATTTGTTCAGGGTGCGTAGCGTTTTTAAAAAGTGCTTAAAGGTGTTTATTTTCGATTTTCATTTTTGAAAAGTCCTTAAAGGTGCTTTTTTCCATGGATGTTTTTAGAAAGTGCTTAATTTTTCCTTTTCCGAAATGTGATATTTTTCTTTACCATGTTGATTTTCGCCACAAATTATGCAAAAAGACATTGTCCTATTCAACGTTTTCACAATTAATTCAACCCCAATCTCTTTCGGCGTACCGCCGGTCTGTAGTGTATGAAAACACCATTTGTTTTACATGTTTGAGGAAATACTTACGGGTCCGCACTTGCGTATACTGAGCTGGATTCAGAGGTAAGGATTTTTGACTCTCATGTGCAACCCTGCTGCATTTTGCAAGAGATTCTCAATTTCAGACTTTCAGAATTCGCCCTCTGTTAATAGAATCAAATTTTTGCTGATAACAGGGACCAACTAAACATTGTCAAATTTTTTTTCTCTATTAGTTATACAAAATTTCATTTTTCTTCTTAATTTCCTCGTTTGTGACGCGCCATCGTCTTGGTAACTGCAAATAAAACCGGATAAAACCATCAATTGTCAAAAACTTACCAACCCTGTCTAATTATGATATTTTTCAAAGTGCTTAGAAATATTTTTTGAGTGCTTAAAAAGTGCTTATTTTTTGCTGAAAAATATAGCTACACACCTTGCCTCTTAATAAAATATGAAGTTCACTTTTATTGGACTATGTATGAATAAGAGACTATAGATATACCAAAGTATGTATGTGCTCTATATACTATACACGTTATATTTTATTGAACTCTGTACTATATGCAAACTATATTGGACTGTACATATCATAGCACAAAAATACGTATAATTGTAAAAAAAAAGTATATTTGTAAACAAGAAAGTTATATATATATACGAATAGTGCACTCTTAAAATTTGAAGTATTTAAGATGCCGCGACATCTTCAATATTAAAATACAATATTATTTAAATAAAATATTATCAATATCAAATTACTGTTTTAGGTGCATTCAGTGTTATTTTATATTTAAAAGATCTTGTCTTTAATAAAAACAATTAGAAAAAACTATGATATAATTATCGTACTGTATAGTAAAATTGTTCAAGGTAAAAACATAATTCTGGTAATAAGAACCGAAATATAAGGTAATTAAACCATTTGGTCATTTTTATGTTTATCGGAAATTCTGGTCTTCAAAATCACAGTTTTTATTTCTGCACATTTAGCAAAAAGTACAAAGCTGAAAAGTAAATTTTACCGAATAAATAATTTTCTTACCATACTCTTAAATACCTTGATAAAATTTGACCGATACTGTTTTACCGATTTCGCAAAACTTTTGTATTTTACCATGTAAAATTTTCTTTGAAATGATGACAAAATTGTATATCTAACATTTAAAAATTTTTTTGACCATTAATAAATAAAATTATTACAAATTAAAAATATTTACTGAAAGTTATATTTTTTATGGAATTACTTCTGGCTAAATGAATTGGTCTAAACTGTTTAATTGGTCTAAACTGTTCTTTTTAAAAAAACTATGGAGGACCAAATTACCCAAATTGCAGCAACCGCCTATATTTTGTGGGTAAGAAATCTGAATCTTTTGAAAAAATGTTTTAGTAGGGTAAAGGTAGTTGGTAAAAAATACATTTTTGTGTCCGATTTCGTAACTTAAAACATCATATGCACTAATTTATTAGCATATTTGAAATCATCCCCTCGATTCTTTAAGATGGAGTCCTAGAACGTTCAAATCCGATCATTAGATCAAAAGTTATTCCGAGTGGTTCGATTTTCATTTTGTGCACTTCTAGTAGAATAAAGCTTTTCGAGTCTTTAATTTGCTTAGGATAATATCAAGCAGAAGCAATGTATTAGATGTCAACAGGCATTTTTGTCACGAAGCAGAATTTTTAATTAAGTCTCCAAATGTTACTGTTAATTGAATTTAATCACAAATGTTCTCAAAGTTTTGCCATATTGTTTAATGAAGATTATGTAGGGAACAATTGCATAGTAATTAATGCTGCAACGAAAGCGTAAACTAAAAAATATTAAAAATTATACTTCTAAAATTGGCAGCACCTTTTAAGTTTTTTTCATTTTTATGACATTTAAGGGGTCAATACTATACTACACAAGCAAGTCCATACTTATAGAATCACTTAATCAGTAAAACAACTGAATTTTAATTTGCACGCATAAGAAAAAATTCGAATAAAACTTTTCTTACTACACGCCTGCAAGTAAAAGTCTTTTTTCTCAAAAATATATTTTTTTCTATAACTCTGGCGTTAGTCAGTCTGTTATAAAAGCAATTTCCTAGGAAAGCTAGGTTTCCAGATTTCGAGAAAAGTTTTCTTGGCTGCTTTCTTTCTTTTCTTGTCTCCTCGTCCTTAACTGGATCGGGATAGCTTCCCAATCATTTTTTTTTTCTTATCCTTTTTGTTTTCCTTTCAGAGAATCACGTCTTAAGTTCTTGCAGAACTATGATCACGCTCTTTCTTTTGTCTATCGTTTAATACGTTTTTTAAGAGAAGGCAGGAGAAGTATCTCCAACTTATGTCGCTCTTACTTATTTAGCTTCTCTTTTTTTCATTTACTTCGAAAGGTGTTTGTTTTTTTTCGAATTCATTCAAATTCTTCAATTTTTTTTCAATTTTTTTTTATATAAAACAATTAACAGTTTTTTTCATGAATACTTTAATCGAGATAATTTATTTTCGTATATTTTATCTATATTTCCTAGTAAAACTACAAACAGTTTTTTTCCCAATTATTTTTCCTCAATATATATTTTGAAACTAAATAAATGAAAGATTAACCAATATTTTTTATTCATCATCAGCATCATTATCAGCATTGGCATGACAACCCTTTGTGAGCCTGGGCCTTCCTCAGAAGCTTTTCCCATTCTGCCCTTCTCCCAGCAATTGTTTTCCAGTTCTTTACTTTTAGGATGGCAAAATCCTCATCTACACAGTCCTTCCATCTCTTTTTGGGCCTTACTCTTGGCCTTTTATTGGAGGGGGTTGCATTAGAGACTCTCAATGCTGTTCGTTCTGGGCTCATTCTCACTACATGCCCGGCCTATCTAATTCTACTTAATTTAATAGATTTAATAATATCATCGCCATCAAAGATCCTATATATTTCAAAATTATATCCTTTCCTCCAGTTGTCGTTATCGAGTATAGGGCCAAAGATGGTTCGTAGGACCAATATTTTTTATTACACTTTTTAAATACCACTGCTTCTGATGGAGAAATTGGAGCTCTAAATTACGCGCTAATTTTTTGATGATAAATTTTCTTGAAAAATCATTTTTTTTAACATTTTAAAGTAAAAACACTGACCATTAGTTCGACCCCTTCCCCTCGCAACAGAGAAAATTTCCGAATCTAGATTATTTCTATTAGAATTTATTTTAAAATCAAATTGTGAGCCTGAACTATTTGGCATTTTTGGGGATAAACTCGTCGACAGCCTCAAAAAAAAGTGCTTTAGGCTACATCAAGCAAGCTGTTCTGCCCTATAATTCTATTCTATGACGCAATTAATCAATCAGATAATACTACAACTACTCAAAAATAAAGTAAGTAAAAATATCTCTAATGGTAAACTGACCATGGTTTATAGTTCCCAAACTAATTTTATCAAACTAGTTATTAATTACAAAAAAGGTGATTGATAACAACAGTGGCGTACGCAAGGGAGGGGTTTAGGGGTTTAAACACCCCCCTTGAGCTCAGACAAAATGGCAAAAATAAAAATTTTAGTAGAAATTATGCGAGCTATTATTTTTTAAGACTATATATTTTTATTTGCCTTATGCCTACTTTTTTTTCTCACGGTATTTCTCAGAATACTGAAAAAACATTTACTATAATAGGGTTATACTTTTGAAACCAAATTCACGTGATAGTGTTACGGACTGGTTCCTTTCTGTCCTACCAGTTTAGTTTTCGAGACTGGCTGTCATTCGCGAGGTCTTTACGCGATGATTCTGGAATCCTAGACGTTCTGTCGTCTTTGAAACAATTCGAGAATTTTGGAGATGCGGTGAAAAATTATATAAAAGGGGGAACAGTGGAGTTAGTTAGTCAGACTAAGAGTTATCTCTGCCGCTTGTCTTTCGGAGCTTGCCGCTAAATCTGTTTTGATTTATCTCAACAAAAAATTCATTCAATCGTTGAACCCGTCGTCGCCACTATTTCAACTAGTGAAGAAATCAGTAACAATACCATTGGAGGTACTGTGCTCGTTGAAGTTATTCATTCCAGCTCGAAACTTTGAGATCGTAGCATAGCGGATATTTCTGCACCAATCCATATATATATTTGCTGTTCTTGGATCTTTAGGATGTTAAAAAGCAAGAATTTAACAATTTTTAATTATTTTGCGATAAAACCGTGACCTGAAATTAGTGAGGTGACAGCATCTAGTATCAATGTAAGTTTTTCTGTTGTACAGAAATGTGATACTTCCGTTGAAGAAAACGTTTCTAGCATAACAAAATCTGATGAATGTGAAAGTGGCCCTCAAAGTGTTACTTCCCACCCATATGACATTGGACTTTTTTAAGAAGATATTACATTATGTTCTTAAACTTAAAAAATCAAATCAAAATTTAACTAAACAATGTGGTCTAAATAAAAAGTCAAAATTGTCTAGCTGTCTAAATTAGGGAAATAATAGTGCTTTATTACAGACTCGAATTTCTTTTAGTAGTTTCAGAAAATTATGAACACCCCCCTTGAAAAAATTCTGCGTACGCCACTGGATAACAATGATAATTGAAAAATGTGTTTGATTATGTTTTTAAAATGTCAGTTCCTTAAATATGACACCTATACCTGTCAAACTTCCAGCAACCTTAATGTCTCTGTAATTAAAACCAAAAAGTATTCTCACAGTCAAAATTAACCCCAAAAGCTGTTTAAAGAATGTCATTTACGTCATTTAATGCGGATTTCTCCCCAGATGTTTAGCAGATAATATTTGTTAGCAAGACAAGTATATGAATCAAAGAAAAAAAATCAGACAATCTTCTTTTTATTTGGCGGAAAGCTCGGCAGTACTTACTTTCAAAATAATTGTCTTTAAGCAAAATTGACTTTTAGAAAAATCGGCTTAACAAAGAATTGTCTTCAAGTAGGACAGGGGACCGAGCGTTTTTAAAAAGGGCTTAAAGGTGCTTATCATCGATTTTCGATTTTTAAAAGCCGTTACAGATGCTTTTTTCATTGGTTGTTTTTAGAAAGTGCTTAATTTCCTCTTTTCCAAAATGAGAGACTTTTGCTTTAGCATGTTGATTTCCTCCATGAATTATGCGAAACGCGTGGCTTTCATATTGTTCTATGCGACTATATTTTCACAATCCATTTCGGCGTACCGTCAGTCCGTAGCGTATAAAAACACCAATCATTTCACATGTTTGATGAAATACTTGCAGGTTTACATGTTCGTATACTACGCGATTCGATTCGACGCGAAAAGTAGGATTCTTGCAGTCTCATGTGCAACTCTGCTGCATTTTACGCGAAATTCTCCTTTTCTGTCCCCTGAAATCAAACTGAAAAATTTGCTGATTTTGCAATTTTGCTGATCACGGGGATCAACTAAACATTGCCTAATTTATTTTTTCCTCATAGCAAAAGAAAATTTTATTTTTCTTGTTAATTTCACTGTTGATGAAGCTCCATTGTCTTTGTCACTGGCTAGCTAATGGCCATCTCGTACTATTTTATTCATAGATTAGTACCATAATCCTTGAACTCGACTTAGGGATTATTCATTAATTTTATTGTGGGTTCCCAGAGCATTCCTTCCCTTCAGAGATTCCCTTTTATTAATTTAATTGACTTTGTTTTCAAATTTTCAGTCTCTTTTTTCTTCCCTTCTACTTCCAAAGTCTTAGCGTATAGAAACTATCTGGAAAAATTTTTAGTCGAAAGTTTCGCAACTGAGGCTATGACTAGAAATGAATTTACGGCCGCTGTTTGGGGAACTGAAGCAAATGTTGGTTTAACTAGAGCAGGTTCAGCTGCAGCGGGGCCAACAGTTCTTGGGTGTACATTAGCTGGTATACGATCCCTTCATGAATATAAGTTAGCAAAACCATTTGAGGAATTAGAGGAATCAAAAGAACCTGCCAGTTGAAAGAATTATATTACCATTTCGAAACTGTCCTATTGACTCATCTTTGACCTCTCGATTCGATGTAGGAGAAATTGTTTTGTGAATTACATGTCTACACGCTGATTATAGGGATATACAGTGTTTAATTACATTTTTCAAACTTAATATTTTTATGTTCATTGAAATAAATATCATAGTGATTAACGCGCTAATAAAAAAACCTCTGGTCAAAATCAATCGGATTATAAAACAAAATACCGTGCATCTAACTCTATGGGATCATTACGGCGCTGCAATGCAATGACGTCAGCTGGAATCAGCATAAAATTGTACGTTTGATCGCAAGCCTGCGAATTTCGCTTAGTTTCTGAAATCAGAGATTTGAGATAGCTTAATTTAGGAATGACCTCCAAGCATGATTTGTCCGAAAAACTACGATGGGGATCTATAGGAAGACCAGAGGCGGGACAAACTCAGATAAAAATGGCCAGATGGTTAAATGTGAGTCCTTCACTGCGGTTCATAGACTTTGGCAACAATTAACCACGGATTCGGCATCCAGAAGGTTCAACTAAGTGCTACGACGAGAGCCGATGGCCGATATGTATCGTCATGTGCAAGAAGGAATAGTACTGCTAAGCCGAATCAGCTGACATCCTCTCGTAGCTAAGCCACCTGAAGATTGGTGTCATCATTTACTGTGCGTAGAAGACTTCACAAACGTAGTTTATTCTATAGGCAACCGGCCATTTGCGAGTCACTCTCGTCACGCCATAGAAGAGAACATTTGAGGTGGGTGCAGCAACATATCCGCTGGACAGCTGACCAATGGATAGCTGCTCTCTTCATAGAGTTTAGCCTCCAAAACAATGTTAGGCGTTGTTTGATTTGGAGAGAACCTGGAACCAGATATCATCATAGAGCCTGGGAACGAATTTTACACTGATTCTCCCCTTCCGGCCACAGTGGTTTTTCTTGTTTTGTTATTTTTATAGTCATCATTACTTTTGTTCATTCTTGTTTCACTGCCAAATGCTGCGGTTTTTCTAAATTTACGTTTTATACTTTACGCAACTTTACGTTTTATATTTCAAATCGCTTTTGTTTCTTTTCTTTCACGTCTGGAAAGTCTTGTAGTCTTGTTTGGCAAGTCTGAGTGCCTATTTTCTAGCTCTTGAAACACGTCAATTTTTATTGCCATCGGCATAATTTTTAAGCAAAGGCAGATATTTGATCAAGTAATATCTTACTGCTTCTGTTTCTTCGGGACTATTTATTTAACACAATCTAATGGTTTAAGCGGAATTCCGAGAAATAATTGGCTAATGAAAAGAAGAAAATAATAATAAGGCACTTTTACAGAAGACTTCTTATTCTTTAAAACAATTCTTAAATGGATCTTAAATATATTTTGTTTTTAAATTTCCGTAAAGGTTTAACTTGTTGTGCTTATCAGACTGTAATTAGTTTAGAGAGTTAAATCTGTCGCATTCATTTCCTTTGATCATTTACAGCACTCTAAAGCTCGGCGAAGCAAACCAGTTTCTAAATAAACACGAGAAAAGTTTTAATCAATTAGGTTGACATAAAATACGGATTCTTTGTGTTTACTTTTTACCTTAGAATACCTACGCGTAGGCATATAAATAATTACTGAACGAAAAACCACCAGTTCAATTGATTAGTTTCTAAATGTTTATGCAAATGGAAGACTAATTTAATTAAAATATTTACATTACTTACTTATTATATACGGGATTCAAGCGAAATACAATTCTCTAGAGTAGTTCTTATTTTGCTTTTGCAAATGCGTATTTTTTATGCAGCGAAAATGCATACTATGTTCATAGAGTAAAATTAAGATTAGTAAAAACTCCGTTATAATATATCTTTAAGCTAAGTTAATTTTGATTATAGAAGTGCAAGAGTATGTTTTACAGAAGTGAATTAATTTCACTAATTAATATTCATGAAATATTTTAATGCATATAAATAAAATTAGTGCTTAGTCCATAAATTATGGTTTTGATTTAATCCAGGTTATAACACTAATTATTCAATTATTGAATTCTAATTATTGAATTATTGAAATTAATTATTAAATTTCAATTAATAATTAATAATTGAATCTAATTATTGAATTAATTTCACTAATTAATATTGATGAAATATTTTAATGCAGATAAATAAAATAAGTGCTTAGTCTATAAATTATTGTTTTGATTTAATCCAGGTTATAACACTAATTAAATACTATTATTGTGTTAGACGACTTGGTTCACTATGACTCTGAAGGAGAATAAACTGTCAACAATTTATTCCGTAAAAAAAAACGTTTTTGAAGTAGTTTTCAATTTTACCTGGACGCAATCAAATTTGAGCCAGAAGACCAAAATGCAAAAATCCCAGTTTGTTTTAATTTCAAATGGAGGGAATTGATATAACCTTTAACAAATCTGTATTATTTGACGCGAAACTAATGTTTGTCTTATTATTTAATTTTTGCCGCTACTTAAGAATTATAAAATAAACCTACAGATGATAGTCTTCTAGTATAATTTAAAAGAAAAACTTGATTTTGATGTACTTAAGTCCGCCTTTATTAGTAAAAGACCTCGATTTACACTGGGTTAAAATCATTAATTTCCGGTTTTTACTTTCTCTTTTTATGCGTTGCTTTCTAAATGTTACGCTTATATGCTTGGAAGTCGGAAATAAATATGCAAGTTAAAAAAAATATTATTAAATGTTGATAGATAATATATTAAAATCAGCATAGACTGTTAACAAACGAAGAAATTTTAAAAAATATTGAAAGAATTGGGTATTTGCACTTCGAGAAGAAGAAGAAGACAACGTATACCCACACACGTGACCTATGACGTACAAATGAGTTTCCCCGCAAAAGTTAGAATGTTAATTAACGTGAATGTTAATAAATACATTGCCGTATCACACATCGAAATTGCTGAGATATAATTCTTTCGCGTCAACGTCTTTTCTTAACTTAAATTTATTATTTGCTTATTTATTTTATTGCAACCATGATATATTTTTGTTTTGCGTACCTGGAAGCTTTATTGCATAATTATTTTGTTAATGCTCTAAGTGACTTGGTGCCTGTTTTTGAGTGAAGTAAGAAATAAATCGTGAAATAATTGAAATATTTGAGAAAGAATCATTGTGAAAGAATATAGAATCATTTAAGATAATCGATACTTGCCCTGCTTGGTTTACTCGAAATAGAATCAAAAGAACAGTTGCTAACATAAACAAATGCCACGTTTCAGCAACCAATCAGGATCGTAAAGAAGTACCCATCTTACGTCATTTGCAGGTATCACATTACAGGTGCATAAATTAATAAATAAATCGTTCCTTGCATTTTTACAATGTAAGCTGTTGCAGCCTTGGCTGGAAATTAGAGTATGTATTATCGTTCGGCGTCAAACTTCTGCCGCCAAATCTTTGCTCGCCAAAACTTCGCGGATATAGCTTTACCTTTGCTTAATTTCTAAGGTAAAAACTTCTCTGGTCCATAACTTTGGGAGTACAGAATATTCAATAATGATTCGTTTTAATATTTTTACTTTTATTTAAATTAAATTAATTATAAATTAAAAGCTATAAAACATATTTTTCGAATAACTTCTATCTTCTAATCGGATTGATTTAAAAAACTACTCATATAAACTGTTTCAAAATGCATGCATGTTTTTATTTGAATAGTAAGGATATTTATGTTCTCATAAGATTTTTAATATGTAACTTTTAGTCACGTCGGTTTTGTTTGAAGTCATAATAAAATTCTGTCTTTGCTGTGTTTATGTTTGATTAACGTACTAATTTTTATTTAGATAATTTTGTACACATACTGCAAATTGTAGAAATATTGCATTGCATATATCTTATTTTATAATAGTCGTTGAACAGTCGACCCAATCTTACGTTTACAACTACTAATGTTCAACCCCGTTGTCTTGCAATTTTGAACCCAATCCAGAAGACAAGGAAACTCCTGGATCAAGTATTGGGAGAAACTTGCCTTCGTGGAGGATTTTTAGATGGAATCGGTTACTATATTTAAAGTACCGGAAGTTATCCCTATCGGTTAATCATGGCACCTGTTCTATAGAAATTGAAACTGTTCATCATATTTATTATGAATGCCAACCCGAATATTTGAAAATAAATAAAAAACGAAATTCCATCCAGTAAGACGCACAGCACAGAACTTAATGCTCACCGTGTACAATTAAAAAAAACAGTTAGAAACAGATTAAACTCTTAAAAAGATTGTATTTGTTTCATTTCAGCAAGTATACTTAGCCAATTAAACTTACGATGAGCTCATTGCTTTACACGAGACGGTGAATACATAAAGCAATATCTAAAATTACATTCCCTCTTTTAAACATCGTCAAACTCATATGCATTCCTTTATTCTTTAACCTTTAAAGATCACTTACATAGTTCTTCTTTACTTCTTTGAGATACTTCAGTCTCTCAAAAGAAAAAAAAAGAAACATTTTCAAGGAAGAAGAACAGGAAAAAAAAATTCTTGGAGTAAAAGACCTCGAAAACGGATTCTTAAGTTCCTTTTTAAGGGATTAATAAAAAAGTACAAGGAAAAAAAAACTAATGGATTTCTAAACTGGAGGGACGGGATAAAAAGGGAAGAAGATCTGAAATCGGCGTGGGGAATGAAACATATAAAAGAGCGGCATTGAAACGAGTAAACCTCGAAATTGATTGATACAATCCTTGACCCGGTGGGAGACATTTTGTTACGGGAAAAAGGGAAGTAAGTTTTGTCCCATTATTTAGGTTGCTTTGATTTGAACCGATAATAGTTTCGATATGGCAGGTAACTTTCTATAAGGCGATTTCAATAAACTATAACAATAAACCAAAAAATTATAATAATAAATAAAAACTATTTTTCGTGATGGTGTAAATCACCTTCCGGTATACAGTGGCGACTGAAAATGTTTCTCACGGAAGTCAAAACAATTACAAATGTAATACTTTTTCAAAAAAAGAAGAAACATTTTCGGATCAATACAATCACAAGTGTCAGAACCGCAACGGCTTAGGAGAAAGAGCGTTGGCCTTCCAATAGGGCGAACAGGGTCCGAATCCCAGTCGATACGAATTCCGCATTCGGCTTGCATCGACCACAGAGATGACGTGAAATATCCTCAGTGGTAGACGGATCATGGGTTAGAGTCCCTTTGCCATAAGGCTAACCGTTTGAGGTTTCGCGTGGTCTTCCTCTGCATGTCACGCAAATGCGGGTTAGTTCCATTAAAAAACTCTCCACGAAGGCAAATTTCTCCCATCACTTTATCCAGGAGTTCCCTTGTCTTCTGGAAGGGTTTCAAACTTACAGTTACAAACTTGCCCTGGTTAAGTAACAAGAGTAAACATTCATTGTTTACCAAAACAAAAAAAAAACATCTCCGGGCATGATCAATACAACTAGTTAATAAAAGTGTAAGAATCCATTATTTTTTGGCAAAAAGAAATCTCAACAAGGTCATTACAATTGCAAATGTAAATATCTATTCTTGCTGGAACAAAATATTCTGACCCGGATAAAAGGATTTTAAAATTGCCACATGCTTTGCCGGTAGTTAAAAAATTTTGTGATTTTCAAAACAGTTACACGTCTTGATTACACAGAATGTAATCAAGTGTTTGGACACACTGTTTTATATATACACTGTTAAACACTGAAATAACACAGTGTTTGCTGTGAAAATGAATTTTTACTAAAGAAAGCATAAATACCAGAGGCAAAACTTAGACTTTCAAGGTATTTCAGCTCGAACTAATTTACTGTGCGGTTAATTATCATTCGAATTCACGTTTTAGTACAGCGCGATTTTTTTTTAAAATAATAAATAAATAATTCCTAATTAATTGTTCTTCTTAAAACACTTAACGCTTGAGTGGGTGGCGTGCCTTTGAACGAATTCGTTTATTTCTGGTACTGGAAACTTAATTTGTCTAATAACTGAGCATACATAAAAAAAACCTATGAGAAGTTTCGTAAGAGTTATTGGAAATTAAAGGAAATTATTAATTAGAAAAAAAAATTCAAATGCATTTAATAAAACGACTCAAAATAATGCCATTTATCGCAAACAAATATTACGTGTAATATTGATAAATATATGTTTCTCAAGTAAAAAAAATCTGGTTAACTTAAATACGAATAGAAGAAAGTTGCCTCAATCGTACTTCTAAATCGTACCAGCTTTGATTTCTGAAGAAGTATTGAGAGCAGAATACCCAGGCTTTTATTAAAAAGCTTTTTTCACCTAGAGATCCAGGCAGAAAAATTAAGTCGCTGTGTCCACGAGTTAAGCTTTTATTTAGGTTCATTGGTTTTACAAGTTTAAGTTTCATTTTTGGTTTATTTCTACAAGTTTTATTTATTGGTTACAAGTTTTAATGTATTTTTTGAGCATCCTGTGTAGGGATATAGTAGATATAATGTTGTGTGAAAATTATTAATGCATTAGATAATTGTTAAACTACTTATTCTGTCATATTCTAATTGTTTCTTTGGTAGCTAACTATTGTTTTAGGCTAGGGATAACGCTTTGTTTAAAAATTGATGCAGTGTTTAAATTGTACTTCTTGCAGCTCTTGAATCGTGCCAATACGGTTTAGGAGAGCCTATTCCTGGGTCCACATCTGCTATAAGAGTTTAATATCTTTTAGTATTATTTTAATTTATTCCAATCATTTGGCTAGCAATAAAAAAGGTCACGTCATTTACACACGATTGAAATTTTTGAAATAAATAACACTTTGTATACAAATTTAATGTAATGCAAGTCTGCCTACTTGTTTCTGTTTATCGGTTTTACTAGTTTTAAATTCAAATTCTACTTCTTTTGAATGGTGATTTGATTCATTCAAATAACCTAGACGCTTTTGTTCCGACATGCTGAATTAGTTACGATGTAGTTACAAGGACAAATGACGTATATACTTCAACCACTCAACAGATCATTTTTCAAGCCTTTTTAAACGTATCTTATTCAAGCAGCTGAAAAATGGTTATGAGGTTATCATGGTCTGATTATAACGCAGTACCAAGAATCGAATCTAGTAACCGAGGTTTAAATAAATTGAAAATTCTGTTCAAAGTTTTCTAGTGTGCCCGTTGATTCATCTGCTTTAATGAAACTGTCTTTTGGCCAGCTGAAGTTATAATCATGGAGACGAATCCATCGGCAATCATAAATCTGCTTGGGATTTAATTCTTCTAGTGTGCCCGTTGATTTATCTGTTTTAATGAAACTGTCTTTTGGCCAGCTGAAGTTATAATCATGGAGACGAATCCATCGGCAATCATAAATCTGCTTGGGATTTAATTTTTCTAGTGTGCCCGTTGATTTATCTGTTTTAATGAAACTGCCTTTTGGCCAGCTGAAGTTATAATCATGGAGACGAATCAATCGGCAATCATAAGTCTGCTTGGGATCTAATTGGCCATCAATGACTTCACCTGCATTGAAAGGTTTCAATTTCTATGATTCCAAATCCTAAAAGGGAAAAAGCTGCTTCTGAATCACAAAGAGCTGTAGTTTTAACATCTGTAATAAAAACAAACTATAAAACTCGCCAAAGAAAAAGTTAAAGAGCTAGAGATGAATATAAAATTGGAGAAGTTAGATTCAAAACTTTCAAATTCAGTTCGAAAACACCGAAAACAGTAAACTAAAAGTAAAGAAAACAGCACTTCGATGCAAAGAATTGAAACAAGTTATGAGAATTAAATAAATAATAAAGAGAATCTGAAGCGGAATTAAAGAAACTTCATTGATTTCAAAAATAAGCAGATGTAAATAAAAGTACATGTTTCAAGTGCTCAAAATTAGGCTCCCATTTTCAAGACTTGCCTGATGACAAGACTTGAGAATGGACGTCTATTTTTGTGCATATATAGTGGAATATGTGCTATGTGGGACTTGAATTAAGGAAAAATGTGCTGGCCGAAAGATAAGAAAAATCTTTTTGTATGTTGTACCTGAAGCATAACTCAACCATAAATCTATCAAACATTGAACCTAATGATTTGTTTTATAAGCAATATTTGTCATTGTTATTTTACTTTATTTTGAAATAAAAGTCGCACTAAAGCTTTCAAGTAACAAACTGATATATTTTATGGCAACTTCTTTGACTTTCAGTGCCTTTTACTAAACTCGTAACCGTTCAAAAATTATAGTACTATATTTTGCATTATTTTAACCAAACACTTGTTCTTGATTACTTATTCTTCATTTGTTAATCAATTTTGATCACATTTTCTACGTCCGTACCATTTACGGGAGCTGACGGTAGGAATTAGGCAACAGGTTTCCTAAATAGTACCACTTCTAAAACTCATAAAAATAAATAATTTTTAGTATTTACTGCACACATATAATTTAAAAAAGATAAAATACGTAGCTGAATAACTATATTTTATTATTAAGATATTTCCGATATAATTGTCGGTGATTTGTGACTGATAAAAATTATAATGTGAATAGTGGTACGATTTAAACAACATCCCTCTACAAATTAATTTTATTCCTGCTACAAGTGTATTTTATTCCATGAGTAAATTACAACCTCACTACCCCTCATGAATAAAGACTAAGACATTAAAATCCTGATCAAACAAATTAAATAATACAGGTGATGTTGTTTAAGTATATTAAATAACCTCAAATAAATAATGAACCTCAATTTCAGAAACTGTACAATGTTTCTATAGCCGACCGGACTGTGCAGGAGTCAGGGAACTGGCCTTGCGTCAGAAAGGTTCTGGCATCGAATCCCGGACAAGGCATGAATGCTCTTTCTCTCTCTGTACTATCGGTCTTTACTTGTGGCCCACCTAATATGGTGCCCCCTGAAAGATGACGCCTAAATTGACGAAATGTCAAACAAGGTGGGGAATTGAAAAAAAAAATGTTTCTATAAATATTGTCTTTGACTTCCATGGACGCCGGCACACAACTCAGCCCCTATGGTTTCGCAAGGGGCATCTATCACACCAGGAAAACAGATGGGTACGGCGGTGACACACTATGCTTAAAGGAAACCATATATGATGGGAAATGTGGATTTTATACATAAAATCATAAAACAGTTTTCCTAGAGATTAATGAAATAATTGTAACAAGATACTCAGCTAATTTATAAAATTGAGCACGAAAAATAAACCTAGAGCAAAGCGATTAGTAATTTAAGTTTTGGTATGACCTATAGTTTTGCTGGAAGTTTTAATTTTATTCATGTCTGTAATGCTTGCATTTTTGATAATTCTCACAAAGGTTCTTGATCCATTAATGTTTAGATTGATTTTAATAAATAACTTTCTCCCAAAATAACTTCGACTAAGGGTGCTTTTTCATTACACGACACGATAACGACAAAACGGATCCGATTGTCGGCGAACGACATGGGGTCAAGTAAAATACATGGTCAGCAACGGAGCGTTTTTTCATTCACCGATACGATAACGAATATGTTGTATCCGACAAGGCGATATCGTTTGTCGGAATCAAATGTTGGTTAGGCAAGTAAGTATCTCCTCAAATCGTGGAGATTTTATTTGTTGTTGGGTATCTTTCCTGCTTTATCTTCTCTTTTGATATCATTATTTTATTCTTTTAATCAATTTTAATCGTTTATTTGATCATGTCAAATATAAAATTTGAAAATAACGGATTTATACAATTTATTCTCATGTCTGGTTATAAATATTTAATTTTATGATGTAGCATTTTTTGCATTATAATGAGGTTGAAAGACTTAAACGATCACAAAAGTTTTAACGAAGTTTTTTATAAATTCATTATATGCTTTAATGAAGAGATAGTATTTTTTATAATAGTAATGGTTTGACAAGATGGCAAATAAAGACCTTTATGTATTTCAAACAGAACTCTATCTAACTACTGGTTTTTGCTTGATTGAATAATAAAAAGTCTGTTCCCTGATTCAACTGAAACATTTATTTGAAACATGATAGAGCGGCTTCATAAGATAAATTTGATAAAACTCATTAAAAAAATCATCTAAAAAGATTATTCTAAATTAAACTAATATTTTAATTCAATTAAAAAAAACGTTAATACTTTAAAACATTTAAAGAATTTAAGTAATGTTAAATGATTACAAACATAAATTAGCGAGCAGACGCCAACTCAAAAGCCATGTAAAAATTATTCCTCATTAACATCACTCTTGTTTTTGGTTTCTCTTATTCGGACGTAATTAAAAAAATTATTTGGGACTTTTTGTAGCTTATGGAAAAGCACATAAAAATCTCATTCAACATATCTTGCCTCATTTATTTTGTGGGTACTTCAGCACCCACGAAATAAATGTTTCAGAAGTTGTGCTAATGCGCCAATAAAGAGCAATCCTGTTATTCGCACACAGCAACCCCGTTTTCGCACGCAGTTATCTTTTGGACTCCTTGTTGCCTTGTTTGCTGATTTCTGACGCCATTTTTTAGTGCTACGAAAATGCATCTTTGGGATTTTCCAAAAACAGAACAAGATGTAATTTTATTTTTTCAATTGCAAAATATTTTACCCCAAAAAAACGAAAATGTACCAATTCCCATGACATGAAACTTTATTTTGGTAAACGTACGTTTTGGAAATGTAATTTAAGACAGTCTGATCAGCAAGTGGTGCTTAGATGGTAGCACAATTTATTCCGACAGTTGGAAAGGTTATCAAACAAAGAGAATAGAAGGATTCCTACTTGCTAAGGTTTATCATAAATACAAATACCTTAGCAAGTAGGTATTTGTATACATTTTATTAATCCTGATACAAGAGTTCATAATACGCAAACAGTTGAGAGAATAAGGGGCAGTGCTAAATGGTGGAACAAAAACATAGGGGGACAGCGGGACATCATTTGGAATCTTATTTATCAGAGCTCATATCGTCACTTTGAAACTAAACCATGGTAACTCAAAAAAGCAAGTTTCTCAGGAGAGCGATTTCTAACTTTTCAGGAACTTCCTCCGCAGGTTGACTCAAAGCTATGGCGACTATTACAAAATAGTTTACTTTAAAAAAAACCCTGTTTCTTTACATTTTTCAATGAACCAGGGCAGATTCTTGTAGCATTTCTAATTTTGTGGTAATTTCGAAATAAGTTAAGGTACTTTGAGTTGCAACACATTTCTCTTAAACTTTTATTAAATGCGGAGAGTTATTTCAAAATACAACGATATTCTTCAAAATATCCTCTCGAATATTAGACATATTTTATTTCAAATTTTGACATACAACAGTGTAGGGAAAGAAATCGCTCTCCAGAAAAGCTTGCTTTTTTGAGTTACCACGGTTTAGTTTCAAAGCGACGTTATCTCCTCCAAGGTTTTGTTGCAATTGGCACACTGCTACACTATTCCCTAAAACTAAGATGGCGAATCGCGCCAATGCGATTACGATTTATGTGCTCTCTAAATTAATTTTATGGAACTATGAAGATAACACGTTGTTTCTCTAAAAGGGTGATTTTTTTACACAAAATGACTTAAATAATACATTTTTCGATTTTTTTGAGTAACTACGGTTTAGTTTCAAAGCGACGATATGGCGGCAGCATCTGATGAAAGAAAAGAGACTGTTTTGAATATATGTAAAACACTATATCGGCCCATTTTCCATCGAAATTCGATTGACTACTTTGATTTTAAATAAAGTGCTTTGAATTTTTAGATTTTAAATAAAGTATTTTATTTCATGATTCGTCGCAAAAATTTTAGGTGTAGATTGGCGGCACTTAAAAGCCGCCAAATCTGTAGCTACGGTAGCGTTAATACGTAAGTACCATTTCGTGCACCCAAAAACGGTTCTGTACTGCTAGCTTTTTTCTTCTAAAATAAAGTAAGAAGTTTGAGACGACAATTATCATGCGGCATATTTAAAGTTTGCAGAAAAAAATCACAACAGAACACAAGCAACTGCTCACTCAAGCTCAAAACATTGAATGAACAAGAATTTCTACTTCTTGGACGAACGATATCGGACAAGTGAAAAAACAATTGCTTGAACGATCCGGCAACGACTTTGTCGTTCACACATTTGTCGTCCGATTTTGTCGGTATCGTGTCGTGTAATGAAAAAGCGCCCTAAAAAGCATCAGTAAATTCCATGCAAATTTAAATATTATTTACCATTAGATTACAAAATTTTATTTAAAATGAATATGAACTTTTTTTTTTAACTCTTCGTGAACTTGGTTTGGTTTGAAACAAAACTTATAGAGTGTACTTTAAAATTATTAAATTCTATCTGTTAGAAAATTCTCTTCAATATCTATCACTTGAAAGAGATTTATTATTCAAAGGAAATCTGTGTTGTTCTCAAAATACTTCCCTACATATTGCGTCTTAAGTTATTATTAAATCAAAAAGTATTGGCATATTTCAGTTAAAATTAGTAAGTTAATAAATATTAAGTTATTGATAAGAAAATTAGTCAATTTAAAATCATAGGTATACTGAGGCTAAAATAAATAATTTAAGCTATAATTACTAATTTTAAAAACATTGAGATGATGAAAAAAATTATTAAATTAATAATAATTGATTTATAGAAGCTAAAACTAGTAAACGAATAAATATTGAGGTATTGAAACAGGATGTAGGGGAGCATGTAAGGAATGCTTTCTCAAATTTTCTTATGTAAATTTATTTATCTGCATTTAAATGAACGAATTAGCTTAAAGAGGTTTTAAATATTTTAAGAACAAAAGCATCATTTTGTCAGACTTTAAAAAAACTCTGTGTTTGTCTTGAACTTTACAACAATTACAAACTATATTCTATTATCGTTTAGTTTTTCCCCTTGAAAAAGTGATAGAAAAACTATTTGGTTAAAACAATATTTTCCTTTTTTTTCTATTATAGAAGGAATTTCTTCTGTCTTAACAGCAACCAACAAAGCATTTCTACAACATTTCACAATATTTTCTTTATTTTTTCATATAATCCGGTAGTTTTGTTTCGCTTTTTTGTTTCTCTTTTACTTTTCAGCCTACCCCTTTTTGTGTGTTTTCTTTATTTATTTGTTTTTGTCGTTAGAAAAATCTTAGGATATCAATTTGTTGAAAATTTGTTTTATATATTCCCTTATCTTTTATTAATGTTAGTTTTCCGTCTTTTGTTTCTTTGGGTTTGAAAGAAGTAGTTTCGCTTTTCGAAATACTACGTTTTGGCAAATACCCTGACATCTTAAACTCCATATTTATGGTCTCTAAGGACAAAAATTGATTTTTTTTAATATTTATTTTAAATTAATGAAAGATTTTTTTTGTCCAGTTCTTAGCGAAAGTGTTTGCTTAAAAGTTAAAAAAAAAGTAGCATTTCTTTCGCAACATTACTTTCCTCAACGAAGTAAACATTAAATATAAAAAAAAAACAATTGGAAATTTTTTTTAAAATATGGTAGAGTCATTTTGGCACAGTAAGTGCAGTTTAACATTATTAAGATAATCTGCGTAAGCAAGATCTTAATTATTTATAATGCTGTACGGCAATTTTGAATGATTTTTTTTCTTAAAATTTCCACTCTATATTTAAATATTATAAGCGTCGTTGCTTTGAATGTTCAATTTTAGATTACATTTTGTTTTGACGCACAAAAACTGTTAAACTTAAAAGCATAAAATTACAATTTGGAAAATTTGCACAGGAAAAACGTTGTATTAACTCAAGTAGCAAAGTAATTTGAGCCAACATTCATGAATCTTGGCTGATTAAAGGTTTAAGTGACCTTTATTTTTCCGATATTGGCCCGATATGGAATTTTCCGATTCATCGATATTTTACAAACCACTTTACAACCAATATCGGTCCTATATAGAATTGTCAGAGTCACCCGATATTTTATATCCATTATTTAGCCAATCTAGGTTCTAAATTGGCCAAAGTAGGCCCTATATAGGCCATTCTAGAACATGTATTAAAAAATCTTGATATCACAATATTGGTCCCTCGGTGCATGTTCTTATAGGGACCATATCGAGGTAATTTTGAACCCGATTGGGGCCAAGGTAAAAATTGTTGCTAGGGAAGAAATTGTAATATTCAATAATTAATAAGCATTATTAACTATTAAGCTTGCAGTAAAAAAAGCGCACGCGGACAACACTGCAGACTGTAAAAATGCTACTACAAAGATGAATGTAAGGACCATCTTTGTACATCAGCTTTACGCGGTTTTATTTACGAAATTCTTATTCATGTGAAAGTTATAACAGTTTAAAGTGTTTTTCTTTTTTTTTTCAAATTATTTACCTTTTTTTTTGCTTTAAACATCAACTAAGTATCCATTGTTGTAGAAAATTTTATCTTTTTCGAAATCTCCATTTTATGAACTTGTCCGAAAAGTACGACATTATGAATAAGTTAAATCTAAAAATAATAAAGATTAGAGGCTGCGAGATCTTAATCAATGGCAGTGTACTCCTGAAGTAATTTTGCTATTCAGAAAAAAAGAAAGAAAATTAGCAGTAACTTTAAAACTTTAAACGTTCAATCTATAAAAAGTGATAGCTATTAATAATTATTAAAAGTACAGAAAATATGCAAGATGAACATACAACGTGAGGTGCTGCCATTTTCAGTACATTAGAACAAAAAAAGTAACTTAACTATCGGATGTCTATTAAAAGTGTCAAAATTTCAGTGACTGCAAATATTTAGTCACGTACTCAATTTCATGAAAATACACTCCCAAAGTAATTTTACTAATCACACAAAAATACTAGAAGGGAAATTTAACTGTAACTTCAAAACCCTAAACAGTGAATCGTAAAGAACCTATCACTGTTAATAGTGTTCTAACGTACAAAGGAAATGCGTATGAAAGCGTTCGACTATTCTCAATACATATTAACAAAAGAGTAACTTTAAGAGTGAAAGTCTTTTTAATTGTACTATATTTAAATGTTGTTCTTTTTTATTTTCAATTACATCCAACTTGCACACACATTTGATTTATGTAAAGCAGTCTAATTTTATAAATTTTAAAAGGTATTATTTTTTTGAATTGTGCTCTTGTACCTTATTGTTGTATCTATGTACAGCCAAATTCACACATATAGTTTCCCTATCATAAAAAGAGGTGTCAATTTTAGTAAATTTTTAAATTGTATAACTAGAGCCGTGGTGGATCAATGGATAGAGCATTCGCCTCCCAATGACGTGAACCGGGTTCGAAACCCTGCGATGGCTGGCCAATACGAATTCTGCATCCGGCTCGCACCAACCACAGTGCAGACGTAAAATATCCTTAGTGGTAAACGAATCATAGGTTAGAATCATCTTACCGTCAGACTAACCGTTTGTGACTTTCGTGGTTTTTCTCTCCATGTAACACAAATGCTAGCTAATTGCATTAAAAAATTCCTCCACGAAAGCAAATTTCTCACAATAATTGATATTGTCTTTTGGATTGGGTTCGAAATCACAAAGTTACGCGGTTGATCATTGGTAGCCGCCAACTCAAAATAAAATTGGGTCAGCTGTTCAATGACAGTTATAAAACAAATAAAAAATAAAATTCCACTCTTAGTTCTGAGGTAAGTTTTCTTCAAAAGTAATTTAAAAATTAAAAATTCAAACAGCAGGAAATAAAAATTAACATTTACGTCCAAAACCAATACATTCAATTGTTGAAAATTGATTACAGTTTATAAATTTTCACAAACACAAAAGGATACTATCCAAATAAGAAGTAGGATTTTCAATAAATTAGAACAAAAGATTAGTACTGTGAGTCTTTTTAAGAGATACTGTATTTAAACGTCGTTTCCAATTACAACCGACTTGACAGTCCACCGGTTAAGGTGTTGAATCAGTTCAACAACAATACAACCATTATTGAAAAAGGGAGGCTTATTTGCATGGAGGATCGAAATAAAATGAAAGATAATTATTTTTCCAATAGCGCTGTCACTTTTATGAAAGGGGAATAATATTCGTAGGGGTTTCTGAAAGATAACGAGGATTATCTATTGAGACATTCGACTGGGGAGAGAAGAATCAGGCTAAACTCGTATTCATTCCGCTTTTTCCCGTTTTTCCTTCTTTTTCCCGTTATTCGATAACTCGCGAAAAGAACCGTAAATGATATCGGAATAGAACGAAAAAGAAACTGAATGTTTTCTCTGAATAGACAGATAGTGGAAAGATTATGTAATTACTGCTGGAAGAAAGAATAAATAAAGTTTAGAATCGAATGCCCTTTCTTTTATTCTACCGTTTAAAAAAAGTTATTCTATTGGAAAGTATTTAGGCAATTAAGGGGGTAATAACTACCGAAAACTATTGTCCCTGAAAAAGATATTTTTTTTGTTGTTGTATGGAGTATTTTCTTTCACCTGGTTCTCTTAAGAAATTCTTTTGTGTAATTAAACGCAGCAAGCAAAGACTAAAAAAAAACAAAAACAAATTCAAATGAAAAGCGAAGAACGATAGGTGCATTGAATTTGATCTTTTTATTCATTTGCTGTACATCAAAAATATATTACCATTAGTAATTTTCATTTTTTTTATTACCGTCGTTGAACAGTCAACCCAATTTTTGAGTTTACGACTGCTAATGTTCAACTCCGTAGCTTCGTAATTTTGAATCAATCTAGATGACAATGAAACTCCTGGATCAGTACCCCCAGAGGTATGACTTATTATGGGAATATGGAGAACTTGACAGATTTAACGCGCACCAGTCACCATTTACTACATATGGGCAGTCTTCGGCCGGCAGGGATCGAACCCATGACCTCTTAGACATGGGTTTAGTGCCCTGCCAACCTGGCTATCCCGGTATAAGCATTGAAGGTTTCGTGTTCAAATGTTAGTATTTTTCCCACAGTGGACTGATTGCAAACACATCCCCAGTCGAAGACCGAAGTGAAGCCTCACTACGCTGCGGTCAGTAAGCGGGTGGGTGATCACTTTGATCAGTCTGCGTAGGGACCGGGAGAGTGCGGTATCGGTCCTCGTTAAACTGTTCTAACGTTTTCGTCGGGCTACTAATGCAGGGGAACAATCCTCTCTGAAGAGGATCAAATTTGTGATGGCATGCATGCGGATCCTCCTCAGGGATGTTTCCCAGACCGTCGGCAATAATCCTCGACGCAAATAAATTACCGACCTACCTACTAGAAAATCCTTAACTGTAAATAAAACATTAATAAAAGTGAAAATTTAAAAATTAAGTAAATACTTGCGATGCTTTTTGCTTTATTTAAGTTTATGAATTTCAGGCAATGTTACATTAGTTGTTCGAAAGTCAATTTTGCTGAACAGTTGTAGTTGCTACTTTATAAGAATATTATCCGTCATATGTTTGATAAGTTACATATTTGAGTACATGCTTTCACTTATGGTTCAGCTGTTAAATGATGTATTATTAATATCACTTTTACAGCTTCCTGTGTTTAATCCGCAGCATTATTTAGTATGAACCCAGTCTGGAAGAAAATAAATATCCTGGTTCTGGAAGTCCAAGGTAAAATCCATCAACAAAAATTGATTGCAGAGTATTATATTCTATTCTACTGAGCGCCAAACTCAGTATGGGAGGAGTATTCAATATTTTTTAACAGCCTAATATTTCTTAATCTTACTTCAGTGAATTCATATTACTTTGGGTTAATTACATAAGATATATTTTATATTGCTCAATTAGCCAGATTCATTCAGTGCAGATTGTAATAAGACTGGTGTATTAGACGTTTCCTGTAAATGGTTTTATTAAACTTTTATTGCACTAAACGTAAACAAACATCAATTCGAGTAGTCCTTCGCGCATTTTCTTATTAACGTAAAGATATATAGGCTGAGCAGTGTAACAAACCTATAAATGTCATGCAGGTTAGAATACTAATGATATTTCCAATTTGTCAAATGCATTGCATAATACTAAAAACATTTGCAAACAACCGGATTTTTTCGTTCGTCTACGACACACGCTTGCATATTTTGAAATACGATGTTTAATTGTATAAATCATTAAAATACGAAATTTGAATACGACGCCTATGAATATGTTCGTTATCATAAATTAAGGAAAAAAACACAAAAGTGGCGATTTCGGGTTCCAGGATATCTCCAAATCAAGCAATGCATATTATTGCTTTGGAGATTTAACTCTTTGGCGAGAACAGCCATCTAGTGGACATGTTGCTGTTCCAACCTCAAACGTTCCCTTTTATTGGTGTGACGAGAAAGGCAAGCAAATGACCGGTCGCCTATTAAAAAAATCTCGTTTGTGAACCCTTCTGCGCCCAGTAGATGTTGACACCAATCTTTCAGTGGCTGCACTAAGAAAGGATGTGTCCCACAGTAGACTGATCATTAAGACACGGTTCCCAACAGATCACAGCAGTCAAGCATCACTGCCTGCTGTCTGTGTGCGGGTGGATGACCACTTGGATCAGTCTGTATAGGGACCGAGGGTGTGCGGTATGGGTCCTCGTTGAACTGTTCCACCGTAAAATGCTCGAATTCGAATACAGGTCGCCGGGCTACCGAAGAAGGGTTGCCATCCCCTCTGCAGAAGATCAAAATCGTGATGGCATGTCTTCGGATCATCCTCAGATATGTTTCGCAGACCGTCGCAAATAGCCCATTGTGTAGTTCTAGTGCGACGTAAATGAACTACTACAACTGAGAAAGGATGTCAGCTGATTCGGCTTTGTAGTTCTATTCCTTCGTGCTCATAACGATGCATATCGATGATCTGCTCTCGTCGTAACATTTGGCTGTCATTGACTGAATCTTTTGGATGGCGAATCCGTGGTTAACAATTGTTGCCAAAGTCAATGAACCACAGTAAAGGACTCACATTTAACCATCTGGCCACTTCCATCAAAATTTGTCTTGCCTCTAGTCTTCCATTTTCGTTCTTCAAACAAATATTTTTTCTGAAGAACAAAGAACTGAAACAAAAATTTCTAATTTCAGATGCACAACGAAATCCGTAGGCTTGCTTTCAAACATACAATTTTATGCTCATACTGTGGAGGACGTCATTCTATTGCTGCACCACTAATTTACATATTGCAGTTTTACTTAGGAACTCTTATTTGACAACATATTCAAATTTTATTTAGATTGGCTTACTTTTGGGAGAAATATCTCTATTTTTGTAATTTTCCCTTAATTTATGATAAACAGATTAGATAATCCATCTGAAAAAACTCACTGTAAACAAGCTAGTCTTTTCTTGTATTGATTCCATTTTTTTGCAAAATTCTTTTCAAAATTAAACTTGAAAATCTTGTTTAAATTTATGGGTGAAATGATTTAGCAAATTTATGTATGAAAATGTGTTTTTATATCGATAAAATGTAATGCCGGAAATCTAATTCTCAGAAATCATTGGAAGGGAAACACTTTTATTTACATAGTTGCTATACTTTTATTTTACTTAATTTAAAACACAAACAGAAAATAGTATGTTTCTAAATAACCCCCATCTTAGTATTTGGAATCAAATATTCATTCCCACAATTCGAACATATATCAATGAAATCACTCGTATCTTTAAAAAAAGAATTTAGTCGTTGAAGGAATACTGAACAAAATAAACATTATCTTTTCCGTCGTCAAATAATTGTAGAAATAGCAAAATATTTGCTTTCAAATTTATTCTTGCTTTCTTCTGCGATCTACTCTATATAAATATATACTATGAAAAAGAAGTTTTCTTTATTGGTAATGAATGTTTCAAAATTGAAATAAATACTTAATTTTGAATTGGTTCTAGTATTTATCCTTCATTTTCTATTGCTATCTTGTTGAATACAATAGCTTTTTTTTTTCTTGAGATTGTTGAACAGAAAAATTAAAAAATCAGAATGTTATTTCTTCATGAAAGAAAAACAATAAAAACATAATCCTTTTTGAGAATAAGTTTGATTTATTTAGGCTGTAATGAACAAGATAGTTGTAACTTTAAAATATCTTTGCGATAAAAACATAAATCCCTTTTGAGAATAAGTTTGATTTATTTAGACTATAATGAACAAATAGTTGCAACTTCGTAATTTTTGTTTTTATTAGTTTTTATTTTTTGCGGGATAGGTAAAGAGACTTTTTTTTATAACTTAAACACAACTGACATGTGCTTTATTACATTTTGATACTTAGTTTATAATTTTTGAAGGAAATAGAAATGCATATGAGATGTTTAAAAAATAAAATATTTTGTTTCCTCGAATGTATCATGCATATTAAATACGAAAACAATGATGTAGAGCTAAATTTAAAAGAAGTTATAACATATATTGAAAAATCTAGTATACATTAAATATCTTAAAATAAAGAAGAAACATTTTATATATTGAAAAGTATCTATTACAGTATTTAATATACATTAGACACAACTTACATAAAATTGTATTATTATTTTCACACTTAGTTAAGTTTTACTTAAGTCTTAAATGAATTAAATTCGTAGAGGATATTTAAAATAGTAGAAATGTGTCATTTCTAAATATGTGTGTGGTGTAACTACCACTACGAAAATTAAACATCAATCCACTGGTATATAAGACATGATGACTTGATTCAATCACGAGGTACCTTTTGATAGATGAAGGTTGGCATTGTCGATAACTTCGCCCCCACATTGGTGACCTCCGGACGTGATTTGTACACTCATTAATGCCCACTTCAATCTGGTAACGCAGTACTTCGTTGAATAAACCACATTGAACAGTTGACTTGCTACTTGTGACTACAACATTATCCAATCCTCCACACGCTGTTGCTACTCAATCTAGTCTCGATTTAACACAACGTCAGCCTGCATACACACAACTCCTTATGACAACACAGGAGCGACTACGACTGTGAAGTTAATACACCTCTCACTTTCAGCACTCAAACACCCGCTGACTCTCTCTCCCGGTCTTTCACAATTTCTATCCCTGATAAAATTCTAGTGGGGGAGTAATGTGGCGTTACTACCACTACGAAAATTAAACATCAATCCACAGGTATATAAGACATGCTAACTTGATTCAATCACGAGGAACCTTTTGATAGACGAAGGTTGGCATGGTCGATAACTCCCTTCCCACATGTGTGTAAAACAATAGAGAACTTCAAGATCCGTCATGACAATATCGCAACATTGACAGTTTTTCTGATAAAAGGATTTACTTTTTTCTAACTATGTGCCATACTAAATACATGAAATTAGATGACAATTCCGTCAAAAAGTGTGCTTATACATGTCATAGGTTAAAACTGTTTAAAGCGATGAACTAGATCATTTATTCGAAAACGACAATAAGTTAAAAAAGCGATGGGTGATCTAGTTACGCCCCTGATGTTTTTTCTGTTTTGTTTTTCGGTACGATGTTCTTTTTGTTAGAATTTTTATGTTTAAAATAATTAAAAGTTGTTAAATTTTTTAACGTTGGTATTGGCAGTTTTTTAAAAAATAGAGTTGTGTTTTAATCAGTTCTAGTACGCGTTTTAACAAAAGTCATTACTTTTTTTCACTACTTCTCTAACTGTTTCTGTACGGTACAACGTAAGTATAGAAATATGAACAGAATGTATTAAAATTTGAATGCAAAAATCGACTAGGTTAATGGCTGGCCGATTGTGGATTCGACTATAGAATCCTAAATGATAGAGCTTCTTTAGGAAAAAAAATAGTGATTAATTTGAAAACGTTTTACGGGAAGAAGGAGACGTATTTAGTTATGAATTCAGCGTATCCATATTTAGTTATGGATACGCTGAGAATGAATAAAATAATCTGAATTATGGTGTTCAAAACAAAAGTTTGTTATAAACATGGAAAACAGTTATCAGAGAAGAATAACTCTTTATTCTTGACATTGGTTATTTTATTGCGAATGGAAAAGCTTAATGAATAAAAAATCTTGGAATTTCTTATTAATTCATAACCTTTTATTAATTTATTCAATATAATTCTAATGTAATATTGGTGATGGTTTGAGAGCTACCCTTCATGATGATCCGAAAACAATGCTGACACTTTTGCACACTGCACTACCACAATTTATTGCAGAATGGATGTGGTAGAAATTAGCACACGGCCTTCAGACCACACTTCTGTACCCCCAAATTTCGCGTGAATTTTTCCAACTCTGAAACTGTCAGGGATATTAATTGCATTTGATTGGATTCTAGGATACTAAAATGTGATCTGTGAATGTTCGATGCGGCCAGGAGCCTAAACTTAGCCCCTTTCCTGTGTCACCCGAATCCATTTCGGGCAACTACTACATGCAGGGGAAAAATTAACTTTGGGCAGGAGAAAAATTAACGTCTTATTTTGTGAAGCCCGAGTTGAGTTCCTTTCTACTTTAGGACACTTAATTCACTATTTTCCTAATAGATGGCACTAGTAGTCCTAGTTTTTCACCGATTTCGACTTCAGTCGAGGGCTTGTGTGCAGTACCGTGTTTTGGGATATACCATACTTTAAAAGATTTGTAGAATTTATGTATCGAAAATCATATTGTAGTGTTTTTATATTATATTACACTAGTTATATTATATTTAGCTTCAAAATTTTGTTTAATTTGCTCTAATTGAATGAGATGTGTGAAAAAGTAATCCATTACTTTTTAATGCATATGTAAAAATTATAAATACAGTAGTTATTGAATGAAAAATTTTATTTTTGTAATAGAAAACCATTTTCTAACTTTTATAATAATATAAGGAACAAAATTAAACAGTAAAAAAATTTTTTACATTTTTTCGAAATATGTAACTGTTAAGGAGTTAATCACGAAAACCCAAATCCCGTTTCAAGACATAGAAGGCGAAAAATAAACTCGTCCTAGTGACTGGGTGGCTCAGAAAGGGTCACTACTAGATGAAAATATGTAATAAAAAGTATTCCCATTATGTAGGAAAACCATGACAAAATTTTAATGATGCCACAATACCATATTAAACATAACAACATTCACATTTGTCACAGGAAAAACAAATTTAAAAAAAAAGTTCCTCATGCATAAAATAAATTGTAGTTTTATATCTGCGAATGTTTAAAGAAATGTAGGAAAAAGAATCCCGTTTCCGCCTTGTGCTCAAACTTTATATTTTTTTAGAAGAATAAAAATTATTTGACTTCGAAGAAAACCGTTTTCGACGATGTATGAGTGTCAAAATTGAAAAATTTAAAGCAATAAAAATGAAAAAGAGTGTAGAAAAGGATCTCACCGGAAATTCAATTTTCAAAAGGCATCGTCGTGGCTGTCAATANAGATAGCTTTGTGATCTTTGAGCTAGTAAAAAATAATTGAATGTGCAGTATAAGTTGAAACAGAAGGTATTTAAACACGAAGTTAGCTGTAAATGCATATATATTGAACATTAATTTTATAAAGTAAAAAACATAAGCATTTTTTTTAAATTTAATTTTTCTTAGATAGCTTACCGAGTTTTAGAAAAAAGTAACGATTTCATTCGATATTTCCGTTACAAATACTTGTACTTTTTCCCTAAAAAAGTAACGAAAGTACAAGTAAAAGTACGTACTTTTTACTTGTACCGGCGGTACAAGTAATGAAGGTAAAAGTACTGCCATATATGCTTCTAGATGAAAATATGTAATAAAAAGTATTCCCATTATGTAAGAAAACCATGACAAAATTTTAATGATGCCACAATATCATATTAAACATAACAACATTCACATTTGTCACAGGAAAAACAAATTTAAAAAAAAGTTTCTCATGCATAAAATAAATTGTCGTTTTATATCTGCGAATGTTTAAAGAAATGTAGGAAAAAGAATCCCGTTTCCGCCTTGTGCTCAAACTTTATATTTTTTTAGAAGAATAAAAATTATTTGACTTCGAAGAAAACCGTTTTCGACGATGTATGAGTGTCAAAATTGAAAAATTTAAAGCAATAAAAATGAAAAAGAGTGTAGAAAAGGATCTCACCGGAAATTCAATTTTCAAAAGGCATCGTCGTGGCTGTCAATATTATCTTTCCCACGTGTGACGACGTGTATATTTTGCGCTACTAATATGTTTGCGTGTATTGTGCAAAAAAGATCTTTTCATTGAAGTAGAAGTTTCAAGCTAACAATTTTAGATGATTTTTTTTTCTTCACAGCAGATAATGTTGAGGATGTTTTTCGAAGGCCTTGTCGTCATATGAAATAAGGTTTTTTTTTTCTTTTCTTTTTTGCTAACAATATGCAGACTACTTTCATAACTGAGTTCACAACAGTTAGTTATGACTATTTCCAGGAAACTGTTTGTATAATTTAATATGTAACTCTCATATTGTCTTACTTATAAGTTTATAAAAATTTGCAAAACTTGAAGTTTATTCAATTATTTTCTCTATAATTTCTCTATAATATTCCTATTAATTCTCTAATGTAGATAACTCTCGCCAAATTCATGATTTTACATTCTAAAAAAAAATTATTCAGTTTATTAAATGTTTTAGATGTTTAAATTGTATTTTTTTCTTTCCAAAGCTTGTAAATGAAATGGTATATATATTCCTCCCCCCCCCCCAAAAAAAAAGATTAAAAATAGGAAAAAACATCAACCTCAAAATTGTTATACTATTATGCAGAGGCAGAACTGTGGCGTTACAACCACTATAAATATTAAATACCAACTCACTGGTATATAAGACTTGTTAACTTGATTCTATCAAGAGGTACCTTCTGATAGATAAAGGTTGACATAGTCGATAATTAATTCCCTTCAGAGCCATGGTAGCTATGGGGATAGAGCGCATGCCTCCAATAGCGTGTCCTAAGTTTGAATCCCAGCGATCACAGGTTGATATGAATCCTGCATCCGGCTAGCGCCGACCACAATGCTGGGGTAGAATAGCCACAGTGATACACAGATCATAGGTTAAAATTCCCCTGCAAACCGTGGAAGGTTTTCGTGGCTTTCATAGGTAGGTTAGATCCATCAAAAAGTTCACAACGAAGGCTTAGTTTCTCCTAAAGCTTGATCTAGGAGTACCCTTGTCTTCTGGATCTGGTTCAACAGTAATAGTCTGAGGAGTGGATCATTGATAGTTGTAAACTCCGGATTAGGATCGATGTTCAACGATGGTTATAATATTATTTTATAAAGCTTCATCCTATAGCTCTGCTTTTAAATATCTTGTGGATGGGAACTCTCGAAAAACTATTATACAAAAAAAAATCATCCATTAAATATTTTTATACTAAACAAAAGTCAAGATAAAGAACTGGAGAATCCATGGTATCTAAGAATGTCTATCTCTGATTTAGATTTAAAGCCAACATATCCCTTAAAGTAAATGCTTTCGGTGGATCATCCGCTTAAAATCTATGCTGCCTTGTTTTTCACGTTGAATTAAAGTTCCACTCTATATTAATTTCCAGGTTTGAGGTTGTCTGAAACTTAAATTGGAATTAGCTTATCATAATAAGATAATAATAATGGAGAGTTTCTTTTAGTTAATGTAAAGTGACAATCGAAATATGTAATAAGAATGGATGATTAATAAACGAGTCACCTTCAATCAGTTTATCGGTCAGATTTTAAGCTCTTTAACTCACAATAATGCTCTTATGTGTGAGAGCTTGCCCTGAGGCTATATATGAGTTTTAAATTAGAAATGAAAAATATCTTAAAAGTAAACGATACCTTCATGACTTTTATAGTTTTATGCTGATGACAGCCAAAGAAAAGTCAGCAAGAAAAAGTATTCCTGTTTCGCGATAGTTTTCAGTTTTATTTAGCTCAAAACTTGAACTTTAAAAGACTTGTTTTAGATGAACTCAATGGATTGTAATTTAATAAAATGTTTAAGGAACGCATTTCGGTTATTGGAAAAGTATTAGTTTTATTTCTGTCTATTTAAAAATTTAACTTCCATTAATTGAAAAACGCTTTAAGCTATTTCTAAAAATTGAGAATCGTTCATCCTTTATATTCTTACAGTGCCGCTGGCCTTCTTCTAGGCTTAGCTGCTTGCTGTTGAAAACCATATATATATATATATAATATTCTTATGT
>NC_092206.1:11142863-11157268 GCF_043381705.1 Parasteatoda tepidariorum
TATATATATATATTATTAGAGTCGGGTTAGTCCCGCCGTAGACTGATCGTAAAGACACGGTTCCCAGTAGAACACTAAAGTCAATCATCACTGAGTGCGATCAGTAAGCGGGTTTGTGGCTGCTATGGCTTTCTTAGGTACCAAGGATGCACGGTATCGGTCCTCGTTAAGCTGTTCTACCGTAATGTATTCGATTTCCCGCGCAGGTCGTCGGGCTACTAAAGCAGCGGTTCCATCCCGTCTGCAGAGGATCAAAAATGCGATGGCAAGTTTTCGGATCCCCCTCAGGGATGTTTCCCAGACCGTCGCCAATAGCCTATTGAGTTGTATAAATAATATACCTACCTACCTAGAAAGGGTTATGGTTGATTGATTTTTCCGATAGTGTACAGTTTTAAATTGCAAATACATAAATATGCGTTGAAGAAAATAACTGTTTGTGAATAAAACATCAACGACTTATTATTAAATGCATTTTTAATCAACGTACACAGTTGATATACTGCTCAAAATTCGATGTCGAACTCGAAATTTGTTAATTCCATTTGAAATTTGTTACTTATACAAACAAATGTTTTTTTTAATTATAATTGGAAAAATGTTTATAGATTAACTTTAGATATTTTTTTATTAGATGTTTTATAATACTGTGGAGAAGATATACAAAATTAAAATACAAATGATAAAATATTTAAAAAATATGCAAATTGAAATACTAATGCTAAAATAAGCAAAATTGAAATATTTATGCTAAAATATTAATAGCAAGCAATAAGACAATAAGTTAATAATTACAAATGTAAATAATTAAACTTAGTTTGGAAAATCCATAAGAGATGATAATTATAGTTTGAAAAAGTTTGTAAATCTAAGCTTGCACTTATTAATACTTTTAAATACATTTATGAAGTATTCCTATCATAAATTTTAATTCAAATGTACCTTATTTTAATTGAATGACTTATTCAATCTCTAACTAATTTTCATCTTATTTGTATTTTAAACTAATGGAAAAACACAGAAAATAATAGAAATGCTTTCTAAGTTCCTCAATTTAAAGTTAGAAAATATGAAAAAAAAGAAAAAAAATTTGTTAAAAATCATCAGTAACTTTAATTTAAAAATAAAACCTATAAAGAAATAATTCCCAACATGACGCATAATGCATGACGCAATAATAACATGACGCAATAAATTCTCAGCATGACGCATTTAAAGAATTTAATTAAAAAAATTCCTTTTTTAATTCGCTCTGCTTTTAAATCCTCCTTATTAGTTTGCCCCATTTTCTTTCTCTTTCATTCAGAAAACTTCTTTTAACTATTTCTAATATTTAATATTCGAGCCTTAAGAGAAAAATAGCAATAAATAAATAATTAAGTCACTTTCAAAAGAAAATCTTTATTGGTGTTATGAGTAATTAGTTCTTCACTGCTTTATCACAAATTCAATGTTGCAGAGGCTTAATCGGCAGTCAGTTCAATTCCTTATAACAATTACAGATTTATTTCTATATATATTTATATCATAGCAAATATATATTCGGTTACTTATTTATATATATATATATATATAATGTCCAATATGTTAAAAATAAATATTAGTAAGAAGNCCGGCCTTTTTTCCGTTTTTTAATTAACATTTCACTTTTTTTTTTTTTTTAAAAAATAAAATGTTGTTCGTTATTTTTTTACTTATTATTTCCCACCCCCTTTTTTTCATATGTCTATAATTTTTCTTTGTTTTTATTCTTCATTTTGAACTTATATATATATATATATTTACATCATAGCCAATGTATATTTAGTCAGCAAATATATATTTGGTTATGATACAGTTGCAATATATTTGTGCGTATTAGTGGATACACATTCAAAACTGTCATTTTTGCGGTATGTGAAATTATAAATATATATATTTTATAAATACAATATGAATTGAGGCAACTTTTTAGTTGAGGACTCCACCAATTTACTCTTTACCTTTAATCAACCCCAATAACTACATTTATTTGAATTAACTTCACTTGCTTTTTCCATGTAGGCTTAGTTTTCATATAATATTTCTAATTCGCTAAACTAAATTACGCGTTACAAAAAAGTGCATTTTTCATAAACTAAGATCCCAAATTTTCTTATGAAAAATTACGAAACATAATTATGACGAAATATTAATTATTGCACTACCTATTGTGATATGAATAATTAATAACTTCACTTATTTAAATTTTTGCTTGAAACTTAAATTTTGCTATGAAAAACATTATCTGAAGTTTAATACCGAAATATGAATCATTGATAAAAATAATGAGAATCTTGAATTTTCTGTAAAAAAACATTTCTTTCAAAACGTTTTAATAAAATGCATTCCGTATAAATATAGTTTTGAAAGAAAAATATTGTTAAACTGAAATTCATTTATGCCTTGTTTGCTTTCACTTAGATTTAATGCTTTTGTAATAAATTTTGCAAATTCATACATTAATTCGGGCATAGATTTCGCAAAGATTTAAATAAATAGACATTTTTATGTGAAATCTACATGTGCAAGAATTTTCCTACGTCAATATTTGGATATTTTTCAGTAAATAAGAAAAATCTATGCTTGACTTATTCGAAATAAAGAATATGTTGTTAGTATTTACAAATTAGGAAGAAGGTTGAGAACAATAACGGAAAATATGATAAAACTTTTAATATTCTTGACGAATTATCTCAATATAAATTATTAAAAGCTCGCTTCTTTAAAACTGAAATATTAATAAACATTTTTAATCGCATTAGCTTTTAGAGTGACAAATTATAATTTTTAAATTAATCTCACCCTTATCAAATTTAAATTCAAATGAGTTTCTCATTTCATAACTACGAATTATATGTGAACTCCTTTTAATATTTTTGAATATTTTAGTGAGAGTCAATATTTTGTGAAAAGTACATTTAGTTGGAGTTAATAGGATGATTTTATAAGAAGATAATTTTAATATAAATGTATGGATTTTGTGGTAGCTTTCCCTTGATACCTAGCGGATATAAATTAAAAATTTTAATATAAATAATGCCTTGTTAATAATTTCTACGAAATATCATTAACTTATTTATCTGTTTGAAATATATGAAAATAAGTACAAATAATGTTTTGTTTTATCAGTTGTTTAAAAAACAGTTTGTGTTTAATTTAATAAACTATTAGTAATTAAATGACTTATTCATTTAATAAATTATAATTGATTTAATAAACCAATTCCAATGTTGAAATTTTAATGTCATATATATTTAAAGAAACATGGAATATGCCTTTCTTCAAAAATATTTTGATTAATGTTTTCAGAGGTAGAAAAAAAATTTTTTTCAAAAAATAAAGCGTGAAAATTCTGAACTGCTAAAAGGGTAAATAATGAATAGTTATTTAATTTATCAGAAATTCATTGCGTAATATTAATTATTCCCAAATAATTCTACTCATTATAAAGAAAATTTTTATTATTATTAGACAGTAGAGAAAAATTTTATTCATCAAAATTTAATTAAATGATTAAATTTTATTTGTATGAAATAAATAAGTATAACTTTTATATTTAGAATAAAAATGTTTTTCGTTAAATGAGTTTTTCGTTATTAACAATAAATTTCAATGATTCATCCAAAAAATATCATCGATAAAATGTTTCATCGAAAAAATTTTAATTATGAGAAACTATACCCGAAATATTTGCTCACTACCTATTTATTTTATAGCTTGTTATTTAACGGAAATGGATAAAACATAAGATTAAAGTACTTGATATAATGTGAAGCTTATAGTGAATCTCTCTTTACTTATTCTGTACTTCATATAAAGTACCTGCCATCCAGAATATCCCTAATAGGGATAAAACTTTTTTCTTGAGGATTAGGATAAGGCATTTTCCTAATGGGGTTAAGTATAGAAGCGAAATGGTTTATTTCATAAGCAGTTACAAAATCAAAATTAAAAAGAAAAATCAAATCGAAAATAATTAAAATAAATTATGAGTCACATGAGCTTTTAATTATTATTTATTTTCATTAAGAGTTATTGCAGTTGTAAATGTAAGATATTTGTTGCTTCCGAGAAACTAGTGAACAGAAAAGGACTTATTATAATTCTGTTTGTCGTCGGCCTTCTCAGCCCAAGTCTGCGGGTTCGATCCCTGGCCCAGACACCGGATTTTCGGGATGCAGAAAATCCTCAGCGGCCATGTCGTATGATTATGCGGCATGTAAAAGATCCCTGGAGTGCCTCATTGGCTCTTGGCATTTCCGGCAAAATTAAATTCCTAGTGCACTTTAGCATCCAAATAGAGTCTCGGTGCTGCCATCTAGTGTGGCAGTTTTTAATTTGAAATGTTGTGGCGTTTAACGGTGTTAATCCAGAAAGAGAAAGTATTTAACCAATGGGTAACCAGTGATCGTGATAAAGAGATTACAATTTTTATATTCTTTTTTGCTTCTTTTCTTATAATACAGTATCATTTTAATATACTTCTGCACTGAGAGATTGTCATCGTTTTTCAACAAATCGGGACGAATTCAATGCGAGAATATAAAATAAATCATCATATAAATAAATCATCATAATTCCAATTTGTTCGTCTAGCTTTCCATTAAAAAAAATATAACTTACATGTATTCACCTATTTTAAACATAACAAAAATGTGCATATTGTTAATAAACCAATGAAATTTCCCTTTCGCGTTAGGAATAAAAAACTGATAACTGAAATATATCAAGCGAGAAAGCAGTCATAAGTGTTTAAACAAATTTCGGAATAAAAATTGTTTTCTCTCGAGATTGGTGAAAAGCTGTAACAAGGTGAGTTATAAGTTGGACAGAAATGAAAGGTTAAAGGCGAACAATGATACGAACTGTATCTTTTTAATTATGTTAAAAAGTTACTCAGAACTATAGAAATTCTATGAATTATATGGTTAAAATCTAAAGTTAAAGTAGCATTAAAAGGCCTACAATTCAAATCATAATGAATACAAATAGTATGAACTGTTTACATAAAAGCTTCATAGAATGTGCGTGTTATATATTTTCATATCTTCATTTTATACCAGTGTTTAATGAGTACCAGTATGAGTACATACATACCTATGAATGAGTACATACCTATTCTAAAGTTTATTAGAATCCAGCCAGAGTTTAGAGTACGTAGCGAGCATGAGGTCCTAGTCATTGTTTAAACACTTTAATTTATATTCTATTATAACGAGACTATTTCTGTTTGTTTTTTTGTTTCTATATAAATAAGTTTATATCAGTTAAATATGTTTTTGTTTTCGAAAATATTAGAAAATTAATAATGACAGGTAGGTAGGTACTTTATTGCGTCGCACTAGATCTGCACCATGGGCTATTGGCGACGGTTTTGGAGACATCCCCTGGAATGATCCGAAGACATGCCATCGCAATTTTGATCCTCTGCAGAGAGGATGACTCCTCTGCTTTGTTAGCCTAACGACCTGCACGTTAAGTCGAGCACTTTACGGTAGAACGCTTTTACGAGGACCGATACCGCGTATCCTCGGTCCCTACGCTCGCTGATCAAAGTTCGATCTAGACTTCGGTGTTCTACTGGAAACCGTGGCTTTACGATCAGTCCACTGTGGGACCAATAATGACAGTAAATAGCAGATAAAAATACATCATAATTTTCCAAAACGATACGATTACTAAATTTATCAAACCTATTCAATAAAGTTAAAATTGCTACCGAAAAAACCTAAAATGAAGCCCTT
Organism: Parasteatoda tepidariorum; assembly: GCF_043381705.1. Taxonomy (NCBI): domain Eukaryota; kingdom Metazoa; phylum Arthropoda; class Arachnida; order Araneae; family Theridiidae; genus Parasteatoda; species Parasteatoda tepidariorum. The sequence goes on from NC_092206.1 coordinate 11,148,629, forward strand.
AAATTGCTGTTGTTATGAAATGTACAGCCGCAGGACAATGCTTACGCAATATGTTTTACGAATTTTTCGTAAGAGAATGGGATGTATAAAAATGTGTACATAAAAGACGTTCTTTCATCTAAAAGAAATAAAATCTCTCAAAGAGTTTGGTTTGCTAAACAAGCAGTTCCAATTGTAGATTACCATCGAGCTAAGCTTCACAAAACAATGATAAACAATTAAGTAAGGTACACAGTAAAAACATATTTTCTAAATGCAAACTTCGTTCCTCCCTATCACATTTGTTTTAAAATTTACATTCTTTAAACGCAAACTTCTATTGGCAAACCTTTTTGAACGACCGCGTATGCATACAGAATTATCACGTGTTATTTCAGCTCATCTTGGAATTAACATAAATATTTGCGAATTTAACTAAGCGATTAAACTTTGAAGCGCATATCAATATTTACTCATTTAATACATCTATGGAAAATTTTATGTTTATGTAAAGGATTTTAAGAATTGTTAACCTTAATATGTACTTAAAATACTCCCAGTTTGAAGTATTAATCGAATTGTTTAGTTGTTTTAGAAATTCATATTATGAACTGCTGTGCCAAAATGATTTATAAAGCATCGTTGTTTGTATTTCCAATGTTATATCTGAGATATAATAACACTTTTGTCATGAATAGGTCAATATTGTTAGATATATTTAATTTAATTGATTAGTATGCACGTTCATACGAATGGTATAAAGATTTCAAGTCAAAAATAATTAAAATTTAATGAAGCGACTTTAAAAATTAAATTTAATTTCTTTATTTCGTTATTTTAAACTAATGCCTGGGAATAACAAAAATTTTTAATTTTAATTATAAAAATTCAAATGAATCAGCTTTTATCTTGCTAGTTTCAATACATAATAATAAATCAGTTGTAATAATCAACAGGATTTTTATGATTTAAACACATTTTTTTTAAAATTCTATTCCTGGTAGAAAAAAAAATGTATTCAGTCATATGTCTATATCATATACTATCATATATGTGGTGTGCATTTAAAATTTTATATATCAAAGACAATTCGACAGATTTCATTCAAATTTTGTATTTTGTCAAATAAAGTTACGTTCCTTAAAATGACGTAAGAAATTATATACCTTACAATGCAGAGCTTTTCGAGCAATTTTTAAATGAAATAATGAGAATTGAAAATAAAAATATTAATAAGAAATAATTTTTCACACTGTTAGAATTTTTCTAAAATAATAGTAAAATAAGCAGCAGCTGTCTGTTCCTCCAATTAACTGTAAAGTTTATAGTAAAAAACATTTTTCAAAACCGTTTACAACTAGTATGGTTTTAAAACAGTGAAAAAAAATTTTCACTGAAAATTTTAGACAGGTTAGTAGAATTATAGTGCCGCCATCTATGATTGAATGAAAATATCGTATTCTGATAGTCCAGGATCACAAATTGGGGAGTGCAGGACACTGGAAACTCTTCATGTGTTGAAGGGAGTTACTGTAGTGTCGACGATGGACTCAAGTTCTGTCAGTCATGAGATTGACCGGTTTGACCGTATAAAGTGAAATGAATTAATAAACAGTTTTTCTCACAGTTAACAGTCTGAATACCATCTTATTTAGGGTTATATGACTGAATTGTTTTAATGTGGTAAAAAATAAATTATTATCAAATCATTTTTTCGGGAGAAATTTTAACACTGCACGTGGAATTATAATTGGATAAACGAGTTTTATAATTGAGTGAAAAAGTTTTCAAGTTCTGGAGATATGGATGGCAAAATAATCAAACGGTAAATCTATTATTAAAATGTCCAATGGTCGTCTACTCTCTTTACCAAACTGTTGAAGCTATATTTCCCCGATTGAGCCTATTTCGAAAGTTAGGAATCCAAATCTGTCGAAAAATAAATTATGTTTATCAAGAGAAAGTGCATTGTCTTGTCTGATTTCGTGTCTTAAAATATCGTCTGCACTCATTAATTTATATATTTATGGTCAGCTCTTTTAACCTTTAAAATTAAGTTCTTAAAGTTAAAGATCTGATCATTAAATCAAAAGTTATTCAAGGTGTTCCATTTTTTCCTAGTCGCTTTCGATGACCAGTTGTTTCAGGCTTGGATTGCAACTGGCGGTTGAAATTATGATGCAACTGATAAATTTTACACTGTTAAAAACGCAGATACTACATTGAAATTATTTCATCAAACTACTAAATCTGTGAATTATTAATGCTTATGACACTAGTAAATCATTAATACTAAAAATATTCGACTTATTTGCCACCATAATTTTCTTGAACACAAACTTTGTTAACTTTTTTTTAAATAAAAGTGATGTTATAATTTTTTATTCTTTAACGAAAAAAATGTGTACCAAAATATAAAAATCTTCATGGCGTAATTTGTAATAAATTTAAATTTTAAATTTTTGAGTTATCGCCACTAATTTTTTCTTAAAACTTAAAACAATATGTTGCATTGTTTAAATAATGAAACAAAAAAACTTAAAACGATAAGTTTTATTGTTTAAATAAATTAAATATTAAATTTATTATTTATTATTACATATTAAATTTAAAAATTTATGAATTAAAAAAATGTTCATTATTTAATTGTTTTCAGGTTTTTTTTTCTAATTTGTTTTAAAAAAATTAAAAAATAATTTAATTATGGAAATATAATCTGATTTTTTTAGAACAGCTGGTGATAGTAAATAAAAAGTGTATCTCGGTTTGGATTATAAAAAAAAAAGGCTGTTACTCTGTGATTTTTAGATCAATAATAGTTTTATCTTAATTGGAAAACTATATCTTAATTTTCAAATTATTATATTTTTTGTAAAATGTGTCGTCATTCATTATAAATTGCTTATTTCTATCATTACCATATGTAATGATTGTTCGGTCAAACGGCTCACCGTATAAGAAGGAAAAAATAATTACTAGAATATTACTGATACGAAAAAAGTATCAATAATTGAGATTTTTGAACATAATAGCTATCTCTGTTCTTATTCTAGTGTTGTCCTCATTATTTTCCTCTAACTGCCCATTTCGACGGAAATTGATATGTCACTAATCGATCAAATTTTCGCTAGAGAGTCAAAACCTTTCATCTACTTCCCAAAATAATTTGTGCATGAATATTTCGGTGGTATTGCTGTCTAAAATATTTCCGAATGCTCTGCAATTTATTGCCGATAAAGATTGGAGGCAATTAGAATTTCTATTGCATAGTTGATGAAGGAAACACGTGGTAAAGCCCTTCTCGTGTAGCAGAAGTCAATTAAACTCTTTCGACGTTCGTAAATAGAATGTCATTAGTTCAAAGGATTTGTTACAAGCATCCCAAACTGATTTACATCATTGCTGTTTGTCTTGAAAGATGTCGATTGTGATTCATCTCTCTCTCTCTCTGACAATTTGAATCATCTCTCTCTGATTCATCACACCTTTCTCTCTACTTATCTAGCGCGCTGCTTGCGAAAATAAAAACGAAAGACAATCAATTACACTATTAAATCAAATTGATTAAATGGAATATATATTTTTTTGTTTATTTTATACTATTAAAGCTGCTGACAGAAATTACTGGTAAAATAAATGTTTTATTTAATTTAATACAATTGAGATTTACAATTTATAATTTTATAAGTCTTGGAGAAATGTTTTTTTATATATTTAATTCTATAGCACCAAGGCTGTTGTTTTAAATATTAATTGTGTGGCCTCTTTGCTACTGAATTAAAAAGTAACACAGTAAAAAAAAATTACAGTGCCAAACTTCTATTTTACTGCCCACGTCCAAAAAAGGAAAGAATTTTTTTGGAAATGAAAAGTTTTTATAAAGTTTTTCTTCTTTTTTATGGGACTAATGTGTGTACTCATTGTTTTTGTTTGCGGCAAGCATTTAAAAAAAAGTACATAAAGGGGGTGCATTGTAGAACGCACAGAATACCGAAATGTTTGTTGTGTTTGGAAAAATACGTATTTGACTTGATTAAATTTAAAATTAAAAAAGATTTGTAGTGCCTAGAATTAAGCCAATGCTTTACCATGAAACTATATGAATATTTAAAATTACCAATTATTAGAAAGTTTAAAATATTAGTTGCCCGAAGAGCAGTTACGCAATTAACACCTCTGAAACAACTGGCGGTGCGCGTAAAATGTGATGGCACAAGCTGCAAAATAAAATAGCCCCATGTGCTACAGTAAATATAGTTTTATTAACACAATGTTTTTTTAATTCATTTTATAAATAATAATACTCAAATAAACATTTAAAATATTTTAAAATAGAGAGTTATTTTCTTGTTTTATCGATAAATATTATATCAATGTGGTAAGCGTAAACAATGCTTCAATTCGGTACCTTTTCTAAATTCCACTTTTTTTTTCAATCGCAATTGTGACTTTCATTATTTTTAAAGTAAAGCAAAATGAATGTCCATAAATACCCAAATATCTCTTCACCACAATGTTTTTGTTACATATTATAATTTTAAATATTTTCTGATAAGTCTAAGATAGGATGCACTGTACGAAAGATTTATAAGTGCTTCCTAATTTTATATATGCCATAGTAGATAAATAGTTTAAAGTAAAAAAATAATTCAAATATCAATAAAGCGCATTTTTAGATAGCATAAATTAATTTTACTTTTTTCTAGTTTATTCTAGCGAAATTCTAGTAGTCTTATAAGTTACAACCCTAGTAGCATAATAACTCGGGCCTTCATTGGGCCAATATTCATAAATCTCGACTCAATAAGGGTTGAAAGGGCCGTTATTTTGCCGATATTAGCCCTATATAGAAGTCTCCGTTCCACCCTATATTTTACAACCAATATCGGTCCTATATTGCATTGTCAGAGTCAACCGATATTTTATACCTTATTTATTTAGCCAATACAGATTTTGTATTGATCAATGTAGGCCCTATTTTGGCTATTCTTGGACCAATATTAAAAAAATCTAGATATCCCATTGTTGGTCCCTCGGTGCATGTTCTTATAGGACCAACATGGGGCCAAGGTATAATTGTTGCCTGGGAAGATAAATAAATTCATTATTCTTCCTTTCTTGCCGTATTAATTTAAATGTTAATTATTTGTATTCTACTTTAAGCCTCACAATTTCTTTCGAAATCATCGTGAATTTATTTTTACCTAAAATATATTTTTTTTCCTTCGAGATTATTTTTAGGTGCTATAAAACATAATGAAGCATTTTATAATATTGTACCAAATATTGTACAATATTTTCAGACGCTGATTAATAGAAAGCTAAAGACACGATTTAGTTATATGTGACTCTATCATTGTATAGAATTTCGCATTTTAAATAGAACAAGGAGGCTCCGCCCCCTGATCGCTAACGCTCGCCAACCCCCGAGAATTGCTACGCAATCCTATGTGGTTCACGCCGTGAACCATGGCTCGCTGCGCTCGCTCGCCAATGAACACAATGTTCTAGCACAAAGACATAATATATTATCATCAAAGACATAGTATTTTATCATCAAAGACATAGTATTGTACTTATGTAGAAGAATTCTACCAATGTTCTTATTGGCTTTTAAAAAAGTATATTAGCTATTTAGATTGTACATGGTGAAAAAATCAAAACATTAGCTAAATAAGAAACATATTAGCAAAATAAATTATCAAATATTGCTTCACTAATATTCTGCATTTTAAAGCGTGAAAATTCAATGCATAAATAAACGCGAAATATAAAAAAATTCAATGCATTCAATACAAACACTTAAACGTTTTTTAGACGTTTAGGTAGCTCCCAGTAGAAAAATATCAATTCAACAGCGGCCTTTTAAAGCATTCTCACTTCAATTAATTAATTAATTCCTAATTGAGTTTAAATTAAATATTGTCATGTTTTTAGTGCATGAATCTGAATTGAACAACCTGATAATGCTCACTCTGGTTATTGTTATCTGGTTGCTCACTAAGTGCTCTTGCGCGCCGAATCCAATCAATTAAAAATGAAAACTGTTGCCAGCGCGAGAAAAGAAATATCATCGGTTTTATTGATAAATACATACGTACGTACGTATTAGCGTTTTATGTAATATAGATGCATCAAATCAAATGATAATGAATGAAATTATGTATGTTTCACAAATTAAAAAGAAATCTTTTAAAAGAAAGTTTTTTTTCTTCCATTTTCTAAAGTTTTACACGATATTATTGAAGCATCCTTCATAAAGGATCTTAAAATTTGTACAACTGATCGGGGTTGAGTTGTTTGTGTTGAGTGAGTAGCTCAGAACCTAAGAACGCACAACAATTTTTTAGCTTACTTATTTCAGTTTTATTTTGAAACGTAAAAGATCAAGAAACTGCATTCAAATTACATTCCAATTATTTTCTATAATTGAACAGATTTATTGATATTATAATTTAAGTCACAACAAGAAAATGCAACCAATATATTCTTCTAAAACCCGAGCTTTAACTCCAGAATATTACGCCAGTATCCTTTTAGTGTATTTTTCACATAAAACAAAAGTCTCAAGCACTAATATATATGAAACTATCTAAAAGGATAGTTTAATAATTTTTTGTTACTTTTCTTCTAATATTTCGTTGATGTTTGGGGTATGACCAATTACATAGCCAATCAACAAAAAAAAATTATTTCTTAACATCGTACCAAATAGTATTGTCCAATGTTTTTGGACACTGACTCTCAGAAAGTTAAAAACTTGATTTAGTTATATATGATACTATTCATTGTACAGAATTTCACATTCATATAGAATGCCTCAAATCAACTGATAATGTATGAAATTATAAATATTTCACACATTCTATAGAAGGACTAATGAAAATCTGCAGTCAATCTATACAATGACTTGACTAAGTCTATAATGATTCTCGAATTTCCTTAGTCTAAAGCTGCAAAGGATTTCCTACAATGTTAGTGTCTTATACATTGATGTAAACAAATCGATAGAATGCTTCGTTTTCAATTATGTACCACACGGCTAAAAATAATCATTCAAATATTGTAAGCGTATTTTTCTCACTCTATATTTTTTTTCTAATTTAGTTTATATCTACCGAATGTGTCGTAGAAAAATAGACATATATTTTTACGAAAGTTCGAATCTATCTAAATTATTAAATCATGAGCATCTAAAGAATACTTTAGAAATTCAAATCTATTCGTGAAGTCTAAACTAGTTTTCTAATCCTTAAAGCGAAGAAATCAAAATCACAAAAGAATCAAACTGAAACTGAAGTTAAACGGGAGAAGAAAAAAAAAATAAAGACAAGGAAATGAAACAAACCAAAAACTAAAAAAAGAATTGCAAGAACAAGATGGAAGAACAAGGAAAACACAAGAGTACAGAATTAAAAGAAGAAAAAAAAACTAAAAGAAAAAGAAACAGTCGAAGAGGAATTTGTACAATTTTTTTGAAAGTAAAAGCAAACAAATCTGCCTCATCCATAAAAGTTTAGAAGACTTCAGGACAGAACAGAAAATCTGGTATTTTTAAGAGCTAGAGTTAGGAGAAAAAAATCAGTGAAATAGATTGGAAAAACGGATTTCGGAATCCTTTGGGAACTCAGTGATGCCATTCGAAACTACAGTAATTACTTATTAATTAAGGATTTTTCCGCCGATGAAGTGAAGCAATTAAATTTGAATTCAAATGAAGAAGTAAATGAAAAAGGAGTCAAGTAAAATATTTTCCCATGTACTTTTTTTCCCTATTTTCTTGCGTTTAATTCGCGATTTTAGTCATGTAATTAAACAGTATTTTTTTTCTTTTGTTGAAATTGAAACAAAAATTGGGAGCAAAACTTTCTTTTCATTATTACTCAGAGATAACGCACTATTGTCATATGGTGTTTTTTTTAAGTTATTTCATGCTAAAAATATAACTGATGCGATTTACTGAGAATGAAAAAAAGAATGGTGTTCGTATAATTCCATCCATTACACGACAAAAGTTCTTATTATTTTCTGAAAGTTTTAACTACATTTTAAAATTCTTTGTTCCATTATTCAGGCAACAAGATACGTCCTTTTTCCACTTTTTTATATATGTATTCAAAAAAAAATAAGCCCATCAAGTGGTTGTTCATATATATATATATTATGAATCCTACGGTAAATGTAAATGGTCGGTTGTGGTTAATACTAACCGGTCAATATTAATAATAGGCAATGAAGTTCGGTCATTGTCCTTTTTCGCGTTTTTATTGGGAATATTTCAGTATCGTGATCTGCCACGATAACTTCAATCGCCAAGACGCCAAATTGACTTTGAACTGGAAAAACTAAACAACAAAAAAAACATAAAAAAACATGTAGGTGCTTGACCGGGGAGTGGCTGCAAGTTATACTCTTCTAGTTGATCACTGTCTGTCATGTTCTATTTTTAGTTTCTCGCGGGCCTCTGCCCGAATGTTGCCCAAACTTGGCCTCTTTTCTGACACACATCACGATACGGAAATCCCGTCTTTTTATTTTTCACTTTGACTAAAAGAAGCGTTTGTTATTAATGTTGATCGATTAGTATTAATAATAATCGGGTTTATTACTTTAACCGTGACATATTATCAACATACATCACAACATACATATATATATATA
>NC_092206.1:11162232-11175053 GCF_043381705.1 Parasteatoda tepidariorum
CAGGGCTGTCCATAAACCAGTGGGAGTAAGAGGGGGTGGGGATATCTTCTGAACATCACGTTGCAAGGCATCCCAAATATGTTAAATAATGTTCATGTCTGAGAGTGGATCCAAGAGCACTCTTCTGAATTTAGACACTTCCGCTGGCCACCAAAATCCCGAGACATGAACATTATTGAACATATTTGGAATGCCTTGCAACGTGATGTTCAGAAGATATCTCCACCCCCTCTTACCCCCACTGGTTTATGGACAACCCTGCAGGATTCATGGTGTCAATTATCTCCAGCACTACTTCACACATTGATCGAATCCATTCCACGTCGTGTTGCGGCACTTCTGCGTGCTCGTGGGGGCCCTACACGATAATAGGCAGGTATACCAGTTTTTTTGGCTCTTCAGTGTATATTTTCTTGCAAACATTGATAAACATCACATTTCCATTTTCGAAAACACATAATTTTAATCAATGGAGACAATGGAACGTCCCTGAAAGAAGTTTAAAAACATTTTGATTAGAACGAGACATGTTGGATTTTATAAGTTGGATGGATTTGTCAGTAGTAAAATTAAATATCCACTACATCTTAACATGTTTAATATATCGATCTCTTATAGACACGTTAAAGTAAAATAAATACAAAATTCTTCTCTTAATGGTTGTACTAAATCAAGGTTTTCTTTGACATATGGTGTGATATATACATTTTAGTTAAAAATCGAATTTTCCGAAGAAATATTACTGAAATAAAATTAGCACTTTGAGAGGAAGAATAGAAAAAATAAATCAATTTACCATTTATTTTTATGTTTCATTATTTCTTCACGAAAAAATGAAGAAGAAAAATTATTATATTGAAATCAGACATTACAATTCAGATTCTACGCATTGTAATTTTGATAGGAAACAAACAGCTTTTCCTTTGTCACAAAATACCAATATCTGATATTTTATTCGATATCTGTTAGTATTTACTTTTTGATCAAGTGACACGTGGTATAACAAATGTGAAGGGGGTTGTTAATAACATTTAGGCCGATACAACTTAGCAGAGAACTGAGATCGATAGTCACTTGACTTGATTCTAGTAATTGTTCGAGGCGAAATTCTAGTAGACTTATAATTACATTTGATCTATCAAGCTGTCGTAGGACCTTACTGATAATTTAATAAAACTTCTCATTGGCACTGTATTAGAAATTTATTCATTTTTTAACCGTTAACCTTGTCATTTAATAAGGTACGAAAAATAGAAATTATTAGTGATATTTGTTTGCTAAAATGCTTTGCATTTGAACATTGTAAGGGAATCAAATGGTATTCAATTGGAAACAATAGTGCGGAGCACAGCATTCCGTCAATTCTTTTGGTTTACCATTATGACAGCAGTATTTTGGATTATAACTATTATTGATAATTTTACAATTATGATGTATAGTTTAATAAGCTTTTGAAACAAGTCTCGTCTTTCTTTTTCTTTCTCTTTACAGTGCAAATTATTAGACGCATTATAAGATTCATTGTAATATCTTAATTATCAGGTGATACTATACAGCTTTTTTGTTTCTATGTGACTGAAACTGGTTTGCACTTGCTTACGTTAGCGTATCAGTTGGTTAAATTAGACTATATAAAATATAAGTTTGAAGATTGAATAAATTAGACGATATATTATATAAATAAAGAATATTTATTGTATGAAGTATTATATTAGTATATTGTAATAATTATATCACATTATTAGACGCACTGTAGTTTTTTAATAATTGCATGATTCGCACGAGTTTAAAGGCAATACTTTTATATTTAAACATACATGTAATGGGTTTTTATTCAGGAGATTTTTTTTACATACTTCCTATTTGTCTTTATTTTCAACGTATTGCATGACAATGTTAACCAACTGATACAGGAGCGTGAAGGAGTGAAAACAGGTTTCATCCGAGCAAAAACAATATAGCTGTATAGTATCATCTGATAGTTATAGTGCGTCTATAGTACAGTGCGTCGTAGTATCTTATAGTGCGTCTAATAATTTGACCAGTGGCTGTAAAGAGAAAAAAAAGAAAGACGAAACTTATTTTAAAAGCTTATAAAAACTATACGTCATAATTATAAAATTATAATTTTACATAAAATCTTATAGTGCGTCTGATAATATGGCAAGTGACTGTACATATAACGTTACGAAATATTCATTTTAGCAGACTTTTAATTGCATATGTTCTGCGAAGGTGTCTTAGTTCCGTAATGATAGTGCAATAAGCCTCTCCTTGATACTGTATTGGAAAACAAATATTATTTTTTACCTTTTCATTTTTAATAAGCATAAATCTCTTATTCGTGATATTTGTTTCCCTGAATAATCAATATTTAAAAGTGGAAGGAAAGCACTTAAGTATTGATTTGGAAAAAAAGCGTACTGCGTTTTTCTTTTTCAATCCTTTTGATTCCGGTAAAAGTTTAATTCTAGATTCTAAAAAAAAAATAGCAAATCAGCTTTGCATTTTAAATAAAAGTTAAAATTTTTACAAATTTTCTTAGTATGTTTCGTCTTTCTATGTAATCAGTGTTGATCATNAATTTTACATAAAATCTTATAGTGCGTCTGATAATATGGCAAGTGACTGTGCATATAACGTTACGAAATATTCATTTTAGCAGACTTATAATTCCATCTGTTCTGCGAATGTGTCTTAGATCCGAAATGATAGCGCAATAAGCCTCTCCTTGATACTGTATTGGAAAACAAATATTATTTTTTACCTTTTCATTTTTAATAAGCATAAATCTCTTATTCGTGATATTTGTTTCCCTGAATAATCAATATTTAAAAGTGGAAGGAAAGTACTAATGTATTGAATTGGAAATAAAAGCGTACTACATTTTGTCAATTCTTTTGATTCCGGTAAAAGTTTAATTCTAGATTCCAAAAAAAAATAGCAAATCATAACTTTGCATTTTAAATATAAGCTAAAATTTTTGCAAATTTTCATAGTATGTTTTTGCATTTTCATTGTATGTATGCATTTTATCTGACCATTTGAATGAAATTATTAACAATATTATTAAAGTTTTTCTTGGACTATCACTAATCAACCAATTTTTGAATTTATTAAACATAATAAAATTAATTCAATTGCGACATTAGATTTCCAGAATCTTTTCAATAGCATTCCTTTATCTAAACTAAAAGATGTCCTTTTAAATTATTACTATGATTTTAAGAATATCCTTAATGCGATTTTTAATAATATGAAATTCTAATTCATTTTTGCCTTTCTATTAATTATCTTTACAATGGAAAATATATTTTTATACCACAATATTTAATACCACAAGGATCTAAATTTTCATCTCTCTTAGCTAACTTCTTTTTTCACTATTATGAAAAAAAAATATGCTCTTAATATTAAGTTTGTTTTTAGATTTATTGATGATTTAATTTTCAAGATTATACAATTTTATCAAATAATATTTAACCCGAGGAATTAATCTTGCTTCGTAATCATGATGATAAGATTAACTTTAATTTTTTGGATTTGGGTATCATAAAGGAAGAAAATATCTGCTTAGTTGATTTAAAAGATAAAGGAAATGATTTTAATTTTGTTATAAATAAATTAATTGCTTGGAATTCTACTACTTCTAAAAACATCTATTTAAATACCATTTTTAATCAAATGAATAGCATTAAGAGAGTATGGAGTAATATTTATTTATTCAAAAAAACTAATCGGCAAACTCTTTAAGAATTTGATAAAAAAGCAATGGATACAGAACAAAAGTAATTAAATTCTATGTAAGATCATTGACTTAATTGTATATTATTATAAATTTTGCAAAACTGTCTTTGTTAATTTATATGATTTTTGCCAGATGCAAATTCATTTCGGGCAAATCCATGGCTAAAAACATTTGCAAAATGGGCAGTTTATGTTTCTTTCTCTCTCTCTCTCTTTTCTTAAGTAAATGTTAATTTTCTAAAATCACAAGAAATTAATAAGTAAGTATCAACCTTATTAATTTTATTTTATAACCGTCGTTGAACAGTCGACCCAATTTTATGGGTTCACGACTACTAATGTTCAACTCCGTAGCATTGCAATTTTGAACCCAATCCAGAAGACAAAGGAACTCCTGGATCAAGTATTGGGAGAAATTTGCCTTCGTGGAAGACTTTTTGATGGAGCTAACCCGCATCAGCGCTGTGGTCGGTGCCAGCCGTATGTGGAATTTGTATTGACTGGGATTTGAACCCGGTTCGCCTCATTAGAAGGCGAACGCTCTATCCTTATTAAGGCTCAACCTTATTAATTATAAACTTCTTTAAATTATCCAGCATAATATTACCTTGCGCACATCCATTTCCGGGCCAATCCTTGGCAACTAACTAATCAAACGCTCTTCAGCACTGCAGTAAGAACGAACTATAATGCAAAATCTCCCTATTTACAATTTCACCTTAATCTGCGCTTCTGTTTTCTTATTTTGTAATCCGACGATTTTATTACGACACCATTTAAAATCATTTTTAAAAATTTTCCTGTTCATTAAGTTCATTTGAATTCGCTATTCGCTTTATAGATTTTGTTTCGTGTTTTGTTCTGTTTTTGCTTTGCATTTTATTTTCTATTTTTTAAGTGATATTTACGTAATATTACGTGATTACTCAATGTGTTCCATTTTGATTCAATATTTTTTTTCGTGCTCCTCACACTATTAAATTGATATATTTTGCTTTGACAATATTGATACAATATTAGAAAGCACTCCTTTTTGCTGATATAATAGTGCGAGCTGATGAGGAGATTACATAATTTTTTCAAATTTTTATTTAAAATTTTTTTTTCTTAAATTATGTTACTTTATTTTAATAATTTTCTTCTCTTTTCATTATTCTGTAATTTTTTTCTTATATTTTTGGAGTTCAGACAAAGATACGTTGAAGTAACTTACAAATTATTTTAAAAAATTAGATCGCGAATGCTTTTTATTTTTCCATATTATCCATTCTTTTCATATTGACATTTTAAGTCAATATTGAAATTTCTAATTATTGTAGACAGAGCTGACCAAAGATAAGCAAATTTTAAACTCATTTTTATGAATAAGATTAACAAAATGACAAAAAAATAACTTTTTTAAATGTCGCGACTGAGTATTCGAAAGTCAACCTTAATTTACCCGTTCTGATGCATATCTTTTTTCCGTATTTAAATGAGTCAGCTATTTTTAATTCAAAAACTATATGTGTGTTTTAATAAATATAATTGTTTTTCGAACTAAAACTAAATGATCAAAGAATATGCTTTTAACATTTATGCAAGATTTTTTTTATCGAAACTGTATTTAATTACGTGTAGAAAAACTTTTTTTATTTTATCAAAAGGTTGAATTGCTTAATGGGATAAAAAGCTTCTAAAAAAAATTAACGAAAGCAAGAAAAAAAATTTTGGAACTATTTACTGAGAGTATAATCACACTGATTTTTTTTTCTTCACTTTTTATATGTTTTGCTTCTATTTCTTTCAATTGCATTTTTTCTTCTTATTGTTATGCTTTCTTGCGTTAACAGTATTGTTTGTAAAAGCAAAGACAACCAACAATATTTTTCGCATTTTATAATCCATTTAAAGAAACCTTTCCAAAACAATACCTTACTGCTTATGATAGCTCTTAGATAAACTCCAGAATGAGAAATAAAAAACTTTCAGAAACAAGTAACTTTAGAAACAAGTAACAAACTATTCTCATAGCAATGACATTCGATTTAATAAGAATATTCTTCAAAAAAATAATTTACAACAAACAGGATAAGTTATTTTTGAACCCTTTCAAAATTGAGATAAAAAATTGCACTTTGTCAATCAAAAATTTACATTTATTCAAGAGGTAAAAATCGCAATCGATACCTATCTAATGACTAGTATGATAAGCTAGATGAAAAACATCAAAACCAGTTAGATTGCATGATGCGAATTGGAAGAGCTTTTAACACTCATCGCTATTTTGTTTTCTTATCAAGCAAATTTTGATGTTTTCTGTCCTGTCTTCTTTAGTAGTGCTTCCTCAGATTCCGATTCTGCGTTTTTATTCTTTTTTAATTTTTCTTGTTTTATAACCTTCCTTAAGCAGCCGACCCAATTTTGGGTTTACGACTACTAATGTTCAACTCCATAGCCTTGTAATTTTGAACCAATCCAGAAGACAAGGAAATTCCTGGATCAGTACCGCCAGAGGTATGGTTTGATTTGGGAACATGGAGGACTTTGTGCCTCGGCAGATTTAACGCGCACCAATCACGCTTTACTACACGGGGAGTCTTCGACCGACGGGGATCGAACCCACGCCCTCTTGGACATGGGCCCAGCGCCCTACTAACCAGGCTATCCCAGCCCGATTGTGCTTTTAGTTTTATCCTTGCTTTCGCAATCCATAATGTGTTTACCAAATACGGAACCAAATGCCTTATCCATTTTCTTTCTTAAACACGCATTTCCATCTTTGTCTAGAATTAATTTTCATTTGCCACTTTGTTGTTATACTTAGTACTTTAAATGAATATTTCTTTGAAAAAAAAATATTTTTACATTAAGGCATGGTTTTTATTTAAGTAAAGATGTGATTAAGAGATTTCATGTTTATGGTATTATTTGGCGAATTAAATTTGCTGACACTAAAAGCTAAAAAAGAAAAATAATACAATTAATCTTTTTTTCGTAATTAAAGACTTTGAAATGATTAATGATACCTGCTAACTTACCGATCAATAACTTGACACATAAGGTATGATAAAGTCGTCCATCTCCATTTTAGTTTGTTCGAAACACTCTTAAATAAATTAATGTTTTTTTGATGAAAAGAGTCTTAATACTTTATTTATTTAATAGTATCTTTTAAAATCCAGATGATTGGAAAACTCAGGTGCAGCTGTGAAACTATTTCGATTTTTAAAAAAAACACACCTGATAATGAATTTTAATTATCTGCACTGACGTGGAAATAGTCCGGTAGCTGTCTGAGTAGATTGTACAAGCATTTATGTATGTTTACATGTCGTACGACATGTATCATCTTCGTTAGCTCATTCTGTTTAAGAAAAATAAATAAATGACAAAAATCTGAGGGATTTTTTAAAAAAAAAACATATTTATATTTTTTAAGAACATGAAGTAAAAGTAAATAGGAAAAGTAACGAAGTAGACGATTATTTTCCGATTATAATTTTATTTTTCCAAATACAAACAGAAGTCTAAAAACATAGATATTTAAAAACTAGTAAACCCTTTAATGAAATTCTATCGATTTTTGCGTTGTTTTTCTTTATAGTTATTATCAAAATAAAGAAAAGTAAATTGGAAAATAGATAATTTCCGAACGTCCATAAGGAAATTATAAACTGAAATACTTAATATGTAATTTCAGGAATAACTTTGTTAATAAATGGTACTTACGGTTGGACATAAGCGTACGGTGAAATACGTTCTGCTTACAGAACCAATGATTTAATATCACCAAGTTTCAAAATTAACGAAGTTTTTAGGCAGATGGAATTTTATCTAAAATAGGTAACAAAACAAATATTTTAAGATATCATCCATTTACAGCAATAATGTAGTGCATCCTAAAGGCACACTAACTGATTAACAATCAATATGCCGACCAGGTTGCCGAGTGATTAGCGTGCCTGACTGCGGGGTCGATGGTTGCGGGTTCGAATCCCGCTCAGGACGTGGATGTTTCTTTCTCTGAGTTCTATGTCCTTTCTTCTGTGTGATTGTGTGAATGTAACCCGTCCTATAAACGGGTTTGTGGTTGTATGACGTGGTCGACGCTACTCCACGGCCGTGGCTTAGCCATAGGTGCTCACTGGGTAATGATAAGAGAGTAGCAATTCTGGCATTCCTGAGGCCAATGGGAAATAGATCCAAGTGCCAGCCATTAACAAAAAAAAAACATTCAATATAAGAAAGTCTAAAAGCATACTGTACCAAAAGTTCTAACATAAGTAATCTTTATATGATTAATAGTCATCCTGGCTCATATTTTGTTTTAGTTTTTTTTCCGCATGATTTTTGCATGAATATTTTTGCAGTCCATAATCTAAGACTTCCAAATGTATGTAAAAGAATAATTTTAGTTGCACTTCAAAGAAGAAAATAAAAACTATTCGTATTTGCAATCGAATGAAATGAGATTGGTGTGTTCTCCTGCATTCTCCATCATTACTCGGCATTCTTTCCAAGTAATGGCTATAGTGTCACTAAAGATCTTTACTGCTCTTTTCTGAACAATTGCATGGGAAGTGTTGGGCAACTATTGGAAAAAGAAAGACTTCGTGATGGCCAGCAGTTAGTTAAAGCAATTACAAGCATTATAGATGGGAATTTGTAATTCTGTCAATTTAAGTTAAGCGCTTTAGAATATTTATTTACCATTTCTAAAATACTTGCATAATTTATTTATTATTCAGATGTAGGCTAATAGAATTTTTCTATTAACTTTTGAGTAGTCAATTTCATTTGGAATATTTTAATTAAAAATTTGTACCGCTTACGTTTTTAAAGATTGTCAGACAACTATATTTTTTGTGACGTTAGAATGGCGTATAGGGTGGTCAAAATAGAGTATCTTAATAGTAGTGGACCGAATTCTTACCCCCATAAAAGTTATCCCCTTAGACAAAGCTAACAATAATTATGCAAATCAGGCAATAATCTTGTAACTTATATCGAGTACATTTGCTTGTTTTTTTTAAGAAAAAACTGCATTAAGTTTCGTAAACCTGGAGTAAGTATTTATAGAAATATGAACAATTTTATAAAAAATAAATTTCTTTCGCCTTACTTCTTATAACTTTATAGATATTTAATGGAATTGAAAAAAAATTATGAAGATTAAATACAAAAATGTAGATTTAAAATTCTAAAAAAATTGTTAAAATCTCATCAAGTTATGAGTCTCTAAGCTAGTTTTTTTAATACTGCACATGCACTGAAACATTTTAAAAAGCTTTTTCATAATTTTGAAGAGACTCTTCTTCGGCAACTAATAAAAAAAATGATTTAAATATATTAAAAATTTAAAAGAGTTTCAAACAATTTTCTAATTAGTTTCTGTACATTTCAAAAGAAATCTTGAAAGAATCAGGGATTTTCACAAATTTTATTTTGTAGCGTAAGACAAAATTTAATGACAAATGATAATACCTTACAATAATTGTCCAAAAACTAAACTTTGATTTTATATAGAGAGAAAACTTTTATGACAGGTGATCCCCTACAATGCCGGCCTTATTTTTAATAAATATTGCTTATTAGTACAAGATGAAAATTGTGGACAACTCCTTCACTGTTTTGTGCTTGTTCAAAAAGTGCGAAAAATTTTTGAATTTTTAAAATGTTCAAATAAAGCTTTTACCATTAGTTGCCAAATACGATTTCCTACAAAATTATATAAAGAAAAAAGGGAAAAAAAATTAAGATTTTTGTTGCGCATGCGCAGTATAAAAGAGCAAGCTTAAATACTCATTCATATCTTTCTCAGTTTATAACGAATTTTTTTTTAAATTTTAAATCAACAATTTCTTAATTAATTTTAAATTTTTCCAAAAATTGTATTTAAATCATTTGAACATTTAGGAAGATGTTATAATAAAAAATAAGCAAGGTGAAAAAATTAATATTTAATAAAAATGTCCATCACTCCATAAACATTAAAAATTTAGAGAAACAAGGGAAAATATGTAAAGAATTTTTAACGGAAAATAAATAAAAAATTTAAACATTTTTTAAAAAGTATATACAAATTTGAAATTTATCGTTTCGTCATCATCTCACACAATTATATTCGAAACAAATATGGTTCTTTCTTGTATTGTATTAATAAGGCAGAAGCAAAAAATATCAATAAAACAGCGTGAGGAGAACCAAAAAAAATTTATTGAAACACACACACGGAACTTATTAAGCAAAAAATGTGAAATAAAAATAAAAAATGAAATAATCAAGCATAATTAGAAAATAAAAATTCAAGAAAATACAGAATAAAGCTCAAAATGTAATATATAATGCGAATAGTAAATTCAAATGAATTTACACTTACAGGCATTTTTCAAAAATGATTTAAAATGTTTTCGTGTCAAGTTTCCCAGATTACAAAATATGAAAATACAAACGGAAATAGAGGATGAAGGAAATCAACTAATGGCGCGTTCCTACTGAAGTACAGAAGCACGTTTGATTTATTAGTTATCTTGGATTGACCCGAATCTGGATGAGCGCAAGGTAATAATAAAATGTATCTGGCTAGTTCAAAATTTATATTTAATAAGGTTAGAGCCAGGGTGTATCAGCGGATGGAGTGTTCACTTTACAATGATGTGCCCTAGTTCGAATCCCAGCGATGGCTGGTTGATTCGAATTCCACACCCGGCTCGCACTGATGACAGTGCTGACGTAAAGAGCCCTAATTGGTAAATTCATTGATAGATCGTAAAATATCCTCAGTGGTAGACAGATCAGGGATTAGATTTCCCTTGCATGTCCGGTTTTTATGGTTTTTCTCTCCATGTAACGTAACATGCCGGTTAGTTCCATCAAAAAGTTCTCCACGATGGCAAAATTTCTCCCAATACCAAAAGTTCCCTTGTCTTAAGATTAGGCTCAAAATTACAAGGCTACGTAGATGATCATAGGTAGTTGTAAGCCTGGAATTTGATCAGCTGATCAACGACAGTTATTTAATTTTAAAAAAATATAAGATTGAATTTTAAGAATTTCTTAACACTTAATAATTAAAAAAAATTTTTTTTAATTCTTTATTAATGATCAGAAGATTTTCAGTCACTGATTTGCTCGCTTTTGATTTGCACATGGCAGGGCTGATTGTGCTCCGAAAAAATTCCGAATTTCCGGTTTTTTCGCTAATCGTGATCCGGGAGTTTCCGGAGATCAAAGGTTCAAACGTTTAAAAAAATCATTAATCCCAAAAGTTTCCGGAAATCAAATTTTCAGAGGTGGAACTTGAAAACACAAATTATTTTATTTTTTTGTAAAGGAGAGCCTGATACTTTATAAGCTTATATTCAAGATTAATATTAATTTTTTATCAGTAAACAGTTATTATAATAAACTAAAAAAAGAAAGACATATTTGTAATTTCAATTACTTCTCCAGGTCATCATAGGTATGTGTAAATGGTATAGGTATGTGTAAAATTTTAAGTATATATTAAGTAAACTAAGAAATATTGAAAAAAAAGGAAAAAACCTTGTTTAATTTTTTTTCGATTTAAACATTTTTTTTTACTCAAGAAATTTTCTAGAATTTCGACTTTGGCTCACACCTGGCAATCACCCCTGGCATGGTAAAAATATAAATTTATTTAACAAAATAATTTTTAATTATTCATGCAATTTAACGATTACAACTATTTTATATAGAATTTCTTTACATAAGTTGAATATCCGTTCTTTTTTATTAAATTATAAATAAAAATTTCAACCATTTGCTTTTTCGATCAATATACATTACCACTAATTCTTTTAATTCTATTCATTTCATTGCAAATGGTATTTAAATAAATGTTTTTAGAAGCATTAGAATTCCTTGCAATTAGTTTATTTATATTAAATTTAAAATTATTTCCTCTATCGTATAAATCGACAATGTAGATATTTTCTTTTTTTTTAATACTTAAGTCCAAAAAATTGAAATGAATATTATCGTCATGATTGCAAAGCAAGATTTCCTCGGGGTAAATAATATTTAACAAAATAGTATAATTTTTGAAATTAAGGATAATTAAATCATCAATTCAGCTAAAACAAATTTAAAATAAGGAGTATAATTTCTTTTTCATAATAGTGTTAAAATAAGTTAGCTAAGAGGGATGAATAATTAAATTCTTCTGGTATTCCATAAATTTTAATAAAAATATGTTTTCCATTGTAAATTATTAAAAACTCGAATTAATTTTAATTTCTCAATAATCAAGAACGCAACTAAGGAAGTTTTTATAATCATAGTAATATTTCAAAAGAAAAGATGCTCTTAAAAGATCTTGGAAATCAAAAGTCAGAAGTAATATTACTTTGTTTAATAAATTCTAAAATACTTGAGTTATTAGTGATAATCCAAAAAAAAAAAAATCTTCTGTAAAAATCTTGTAAATAATTTTATTTAACTAGTTGGAAAAAATGGTGCCAGGTTTAGTTAGGTAACAATTAAGCCCACAAGAGAGGGTTCAAAATTAAGTAGAAATTTTTATAACATTTTGAACTGAATATTAAGTACGGAAATTGTATATTACTAGTTTAAGTTTTAACCTCTTATTTAAAGCTGAAAGTTTTTAATGATAATATTATTATTTTAATTACAATGCTGACATATTTACTATTATTTAATTTCTTATAGAAAAGTTGAACATAGAATTGCTTGCGAAAGATTGAATAAATATTGTTTGCTTTGTCTATGGGAGTAATTACAAAATGTTTTTATAGTTTCTTAATTGATTGATTAATTTTAGAAAAAATTGTTGAATTGTTACTGTTATTTAAATTTTCCTTATTATTAAAATTTGTTTTTAAAGCAAATATAAACAGTCCATTTCTATTCTGTTTTTCAGAATGGAAATGAGTGTCTCTAAATGGGTATATCTAAAGGTAAAGGGAATCTATTTGATATCTTTAAACAAAATTAATAGAGATCATTAATAAAATATTTTAGAATTTTATTAATTGATATATGATAAATGGGTCAAAATTTTGTGCGTTTCTACATTAAAAGTTTAGAATAAAAATTGCATTATATATATA
>NC_092206.1:11175190-11182875 GCF_043381705.1 Parasteatoda tepidariorum
GTTTCAGTCATTTTTGTATTTCATTTTATTGGTCATTTATTAAAATAATGTATAATAAAAAGGAGTTCAGAATCATTAGTTAAAATTGTTTGCGGAACGGATATAGTGAACTCCCGGTTATAGTGAACCAAAATTTCAGTCTATATAATATAATATAATATAGTATAATATTGTATAATATAATATAATATAAATAGTATATAGTGTAGTAAAATGTATGCGTTACAAAAGTGTAGAACCACCCCAAAATATCTGTCATTTTTATGGCACATTTCTTAAAATAGTGACGCAATTAAAATAAGTTATATTTTATGAAATAAAAAAAAAGATTAAAAAAATTTAGTTTGTTTCACACAGCAAATGATTTTTCAAAATCTGGGTGTCACATAAGTATAAGATCTCCTATTTCGCTTTTCAAAATTGTTAATGTTTTCGAAATATTTTTTCTTTCGTTCTTTGAAAATCGGATGTAAAGCGTAACTTTGCATCGCAGAAAACGCAAATAAATTATGTTGTAAGAGAATTAGAATCTAATCTTTTTTTTTCATATTAAAATTCACTATGCTACACGGAAAAGAATTATCTGAGCTAGAAGTTAGAAAAATTTTGTTTTTCAAAAGCTCTGAAATGTCGGAATACGTTCTAAGAGGGCTGCTCATAGTTTTTAAGCCAAAAAGGTTCTTATGGATAATATGGAAGGTCTGGTAGGAACGTTGATCGGAATAATAGATACATTTTGAAACTTACAACGAAACTAGAACTTGCATACTCGCCAAATTATTCAGCTGACAAGTCGAAAGATTAAACATACAACAGTTTGGCTCACTGTTTCGAATGTTTTTCTTCGAAATCTCAAAAGAAAGCCAAGACTCTTAAAGCGACATACAGAGGAGAGGATGAAGAGAGGCAAGGGAGATCATGATCTGGAGCTACTTGGAAAAACATTTCCAATGAAAAGAAGTTCAATTTGCAAGACCAGAATGATAACAATTGCTACTGGTATGATCTGCAATCAGAACCTCGGGATTTCTTTGATAGGCAGATGGTTGATGTCTGGGTACATGGTCTGGGAAGCTTTTGCGTAAGATGATAAATGTGACCTGCAGCAAATTTCTGAAAAAGAAGATTCTAGTTGTTATCAACAACTACAATTAACAGCACCTTTTACCTTTTAGTCCATATCATACTTTCTAAGAGGGTCAGACTAGGAAAAAAATTATTGATAATTTTACCAAAATCGTTACAAAAGTGCTTCGGTTAAAATTATCGAGCATTTTGGTGATCCCATAGACCCAGAAACATGGTCGATTTACCATATTCTGATAGTTTTGACTAAATAGGTTTTTTTTCTCAGGGTGTTAATCCTTGTAAAAAAAAAGTTAACGTTAGTATAAGTTCAATATCCATATATCTGACCGCTGTCCAAACTAATCTACTGAACTAAGTTTAGGGCTACTTTTTATATTTTTAATGTCAAGTGAAAAGAAGTTTGTATTCAAAGAAAATACGTTTTTTTTATTAAAAAAAAAATTTCTGTGCATAAATTAATTAGCATCTTTAAGTTTAGATCTTAAAAACATTAAGATTTCTAATTAATTAAAATTTTTCTCCGATTCTCTGTTGTTTTCTAATCATGCGATCAAAAGCTATTAAGGAGTTCCTTTTTTATTTAACTCTTTATAAAGCTCCATCCCCAGCTTGTCTCTCTCACCAACCACAGTGGCTGCCTCTCAATAAGCTTTCTTTCGCAAACATCTATATTTTCAGGAGGAAAAAAAAATTTTTACAAAATATATTATTATTTTATATATATTATAAAAAATACGCCCCGGAAGCTGAGTGGTAGCGCTTAGCGCTCTCGTGCCTCAGGTCTTAGGTTTGATCTTCGAGCTGGCAAGATTGATCCAGCCGTACATCTCTTCCGTGGATGGATAAAATGAGCACCAAGCATGCTTGGGGACTAAACACTGGGGGTTCCGCTATCAGCTGACCATGCAACCGGAACAACTCCTGCACCCCAACTCCTGCACCCCAGAGCCGATCGCGGTCAAGAAAATTGAAATGGGCCCTCCATGGGCTGTCGTGCCACTGAGTTTAGTAGTTTTTCAGTTCAGTATAATTATTATAGTTTAATGTAAGAAAATATTTTTAATGGTAGACAAAAAATTAAGTTTAATCATGCAGAATTTGTGACACAATAAGAATAAATGAATGAGGAGTAATTTTACTTATTAACAAGGTATTGTATAGCATTTCAAATTAGAAACAGTTTTTTTTCCATCTCTCTCGAGTCTTTTATAATTTTAAAAATTTTAGAAATATGAAATTTTGGTATGTCAAGATTTATATCTGGTCCCAACGTCTAATCTCGAACTTTTATTTTAATTATTAAATTTATTATAACTTTCATGATCAAGTTGAGCATGAGGGTACAAAATGAAAATCTCGAGCGAGAGAAAGTAAAATTTTCTGCATTAATGAAAAACATAATCGTAAATTCAAAGCAATTTTTTTTTATCTCATCATGCTCCTTAAATGTTTTTTTTCCCTAGCCATCGTAATTTCAAGTTTCTAAGTCTCATAGCTTTTGCGCAGCAAAACAAGATGCAGCATAAGGCAAATAAAGTGAGAGAAATTTTCAAAAAAATCTTTTAAAAAAAGCAATATCTTTTGTTAAAAAATAAAATTAAAGTAAAAAAAAGCCTTTGTTTTTGTTAAAAATTACAAAATTAAAAATGACCTC
This sequence comes from Parasteatoda tepidariorum, assembly GCF_043381705.1. Taxonomy (NCBI): domain Eukaryota; kingdom Metazoa; phylum Arthropoda; class Arachnida; order Araneae; family Theridiidae; genus Parasteatoda; species Parasteatoda tepidariorum. The sequence goes on from NC_092206.1 coordinate 11,177,934, forward strand.
AAATAAAACTCAAACGACTTCGAACGAAATATTCAAGAAAATTCTACAATTACTTTTAATAAAAAGGGAAGATTTATTAACTAAACAACAAAATTACAGCATCGCCATTCCAAAGAAAACTCTACACCCACTCGAAAAACTATTTACATTCCAAAACTATCACCATGGCAACCCCAAAACTCTACTCGTTGCCATCCACTTACTAACATACAATAATTAAATTATTTTCCAAAAAATACTATGCGTATAAGCACATAATATCTTACACTTGTTACTTAAGTTCACAAAGTGACTCTTTCAGAAAGTCAAACTCTGTAGTTGCATTCCTAAGACCTAAGTCCTTGAGTTTTATAATTAATAATAATTCTCAAACTAATAATGTTAAATATTTTTATTCCAGCATTCTACCTGAACATTTTTCTACCTACCTAAGTAATTTCAAATTTTCACGCAACAAGACAAATTGTTTAATGTCTTATGTTTAAAGGAACACCCAATACAGTGGCGCATACAAATTTTTAAATATAGAAAGATTCAGACTGAATTCATTCCACATATTTAGATTGCTCCTCTATTTGGGTAAAATTGAAAATTTTCACGTTAATATTGCAATTCCATGCCTGAACTTGATTTTTTAAAAACCATCAACCAATGGTTACCGTCAAAACTCATTCAATATATTTCGCCCAAGAGAGTACTTATCAGTAGTGAGAAAATTTAATTCCTAGTATTACTTAGGGATTTGAAACATATATTTAGCGTTCTTATTTTTTGTGTTTTAAACATATATTTAATATTCATTTTGACAAAACGCAGTTTTGGCAAAAACATTATTTTAAAAGTAAATCTAACTTACTAAATAGGAAGTATAAATTACTAAACGGTTAATTATTTCAAAACATTTTTCCAATACTAATATGTTGCATAATAAGAAAATGCCGAGTGAATACTTTATAAAATAATACATTTAAAAAAAAAATTATATTTGTTTTTAAATTTAAATAGCAGTCAAAATTTAAAACATGATAATAGCAATTAAAAAAATGTGGTGATCGATTTATTACGATCTCTGGTTACTCTTGGTCAAATGACTTTCCTTCAAACGCCACAACATTTCAATTGCAAAAACTGTCTCCATTGATGTCTGTCGTCGGATTGTTTTTCATATCCTGCCTAAGTACGTGTTTCAAGACGTCACAAAATACTTTTCCCTCTTCAGCATTCATATTTATATTGAAATCACCGTCAAGACAGTAATTATAAGTTAATAATAAAAAGAATATAAAAATACTTTAAATTATTATCATGTAAATACATTAAAAATACCTGCTAGTGAAAATAAAAACAGCAAAACTCGCCTTAGCAACGCATGCAATGACGACGCATGCGCACTGTTTACTATTACTCTTGAACACAGTTGAAAAGTGTGGACGCCATCAAGCCCAAAGCAAGACCCATTTTACCAATGGATAATATATCCCATGGATAATGGATTGGTAAAGTGGATATCCATTTTACTAATGGGTTGATAAATAAATGTAGTTGTTAAAAACCTGTAAATAAGAGTTAATATCGTAAAATACCAATAAATAATATACGGGTAATGATTTTTATCTTTTATTTCTTTTTTTCTGATCAGAGTCAAAATGATCTAAATCTCTTTTGTATAAGTATCATTGTCATATCATAGTTTGACAATCATGTGGTTTACCTAATGATGCAACGTTGCTGATTAATAATGCATTTAGTAACACTAACAAATTATTAAAGCTAACAAATTCAAATAATTCGTTTTTGATTTTTGAAATTTAAATGATGACTCTTCAATTCTGTAATTCAAAAAATTATTGTTCAATTTTTCATCAACCGGGATTTAAATAAGTAGTTGATGGTTAATTTTAACATTCATTGTCCGACACTCGTGTGAGGTTCGGGATTTCCTCTGAAGTTTTAAAACGATAGATTCCTTCAACGTTAATTAGACGTTCCCTTAAAAAGAAGTCCGATTTCAATAGAACGTGATTACTAAACGTCTCGAGAGTTGTTCGCTGAAAAGACAGCAATTTTAAACTCGGCGACAAGTTTAGTTGTGATTCGACGAAGGAAAGCCCTTGAGTTGGCGTTAAAATAGGGAACTGCTGAAATAAATACAATAAACAAGTTTTTTTTCTCGAGTTTTCGTAATAAAATACTATTTCTTCCTATGACTAATTCGGTTTTTCTCTAAATAATTTGTAAACTATAATTTAACGAAAACTTATTCTTCTCTGATTTGACTAATTCGGTTTTTCTCTAAATAATTTGTAAACTATAATTAAACAAATACGTATTCTTTTCCGATTTGACTAATTTGATTTTTCTCTGAATAATTAGTGAACTATAATTTAACAAAAAACGTATTCTTTTCTGATTTGACTAATTCGGTTTTTCTCTAAATAATTAATAAGCTATAATTTAACAGAAACTTATTATTTTCTGATTTGACTAATTCGGTTTTTCTCTAAATAATTAATAAACTGTAATTAAACAAAAACTTATTCTTTTCTAATTTGACTAATTCGGTTTTTCTCTAAATGATTTGTGAACTATAATTAAACAAGAACTTATTCTTTTCTGATTTGAAAGCATGAATAGAAAAAATAGGGGATAGGTATAACAAACAGAATATACAAGTTTTCTTTTGTTGTTTTAAATTTGGAAAATACTTTTCCCTAAACAATTAGTTAACTTTAATATTTTTCGAATTTAATGACTTAAAAATAGGGAACTTTTAAAATAAACAGAAATTAAAATAAACAGAATATTCTGTAGTTTTAACTTTATAAAATACTTTTTTCTCCGTCAGAAGTGAAAATCAGCGTAATTTGAAAAAAGTAAATAGGGAAAATAGAGAACTTGTAAAAAAACCAAAACCGAATAAACGAATTTTCTTTTATAATCCTACTCCTAAAATACTGTTTTCTCCTTAACAATATCAGATTTTCCTAAATAATAAGTAAGTTTTGAATGAACTAAGCATTTTCTTTTCTGCAGTAGAAATTTTAATAAAAAAGTAGAGAACTGGTAAAAAAAACTAGCTTCCGTTTCAGGGTAAATTTTTCCCTATGACTTGTCGAATTGCTCTAAATAATTAGTAATTTGCATGGGAACCAAAACATATTCTTTTATATTTTGCGAACTAGTTAGTGTATAAATATTTTTTTAGTTAAAGGGCATATGATATGTTATAGTTTTATTATTAGGCATATGATTATGTTATAGTTTATATTTTTAGTTAAATGAGCATATGATTCTAATAAGGTCTTATTATGTAACAAGGGAGAAACATGAAAAAAAATACACGAACGCTGAGAAATTCATGGTAATTAAGTATCCCGTAGTTTCGTTTATTTGTGAATTTGAGGTCTAGCAAGGATCGCTTGACGGTTTTTACTCAGAAATTTTACATTTTACTAAGAGCAAACACGACCTATAATTATAACTGAAATAACAAAATAACTTTAATTATAGCTGCGATAGAAGTATTTTTTTAAAAAAATAAGGAAAAAAAAAACGAATGCCTCTCTTTATATATTGCTACCTGTTCCTTTCTCAAAACTGCACATTTAAGTACAAAATAAAAATGTTTTACTTAACCTATTGATCCATTAAACAATACATAATTAATTAATCTTTTAGATTGCTTAGATTAATTTTGCAAATTAGTTACATTAATTAATTTAATTAAAGATTTTGCCTAAATATTTATTTAAACCGTTTTAACAAATTGAACTCGAAATTTTCAAACCACGAAATTCTCCCATTGTTTTGCCCTATAACAAAGTTCTCTAACCAATAATCCATCTGTCTCTGAGGATAATTTATGTCCATACTATGGTCGGTGCAAGCTGGGAAGTGAGTTCAAATAGCTGGGATTCAAACAACTTGAATCAATAGAATGCGCCGAAAACTGAAGATATAAAAAGAATGTAATGAAAATAAAAAGAATAAATAACAACTCCCCTTCTCTATGAAACAATATCCACATGATAAACAAGTATGTATGCCACATGGAGCCATATATGGTGGCCGCAAACGGATGCAAATACGGCGAATGTAAAAGGAACCAAATATGTAGATTACGTTGAGCAATATACGGTGACCGCGAATGGAACAAACTATTTAAAGCATTGGGAGCCAAATATTGAGGTCTCAATTAAGTCAAATACTCAATTACTAGCGAGCTAAATACGGAGAAGGCAAATAAAACCAAACATGAAGAACACAGGAAGCTAAATATTTATTCATAGTTCTTACCGTCGTTAGACAACCGACCAGATTATGAGCACGAGTACCATTGTTCAACTCCGTAGCCTCTCAATTTCGAACTCAATACAGAAGACAAGGGAAGTCCTGGATCAAGTATTGCGAATAATTTGCCTTCGTGGAGGACTTTTTGTTCGAACTCACCTGCATAAGCGTTTCATGGAACGGAAAACCATAAAAACCTCTCATGGTCATCTTGGTGGCAAGGAGACACTAACGTCTACCACTTCGGATGTATTTCGTCAGCACTGTGGTCGGTGTGAGCCGGTTACGGAATTCGTATCGACTAGCCATCGGAGGGATTCGAACCCGAGTCATCTCATTAGGAGGCGAAAATTCTATCCCATGAGTCACCACGGCTAAGGAGGCAAAACATGGAATATAAATGTATATATATATCAGTACAATAGTGTGAGGAGCACTCAAAAAATATTTTGAGACAAATTAAGTAATAAATATCGCGTAAAAAACAGAGAATAAAATGTAATTTTTTCTCTGCATTTTGAACTTATTTCATGAGTTCTATATACTTGCAGCTTATATGCAGTAAATAAAACTTATCGATATTCTTATTTTTCTTCGTTTTTTTTCTTCCTTTTTGTATTTAATTATTGTGCTATATATATGTTTGAATATA
>NC_092206.1:11183025-11283888 GCF_043381705.1 Parasteatoda tepidariorum
ATATATATAAATAATTCTTCGCTATAGAAAATGCTGCCTTTAGTTACATCCTCATTTTTACGATTCGCTTTAAAACATTTCAATTGCTCATTTGAAAGTGAACCGATGTATCGATAAAATATGATTTAACTTTATGTACTATTAGTATTTAAAATATGCACCACATCTCGAAAAGTCTTTTCGAATGGTCTTTAAGTGCATCGTTTGAAGCAAATTATCCTTTAAATATGGCAATCGAGTCTAGATTTAAGCTCTTCCATTTATATTACTTCTACTGCCCGTATTAAGAAGTACCGTTGGCTAAAGTGGATTTTAAATAGTTTTAGATCTTTCACTATTAAAATGATTCTGAGGACAATTCGCCCACTGTACACATCGGGAAGAAGCGATAAACTTTTAGAAAAGAGTTGAAGTGTTTTCTTACTTCTGCAAGGAGGTATAGAGTGTTCGATATTAAGGCTTAAAAACGTTCTATTTTACGCTAAACCGATTCTTCGGAAAGAATTAATCGTCCTCTATCCCATCAAAAGAGCAAAGAGAGGGAAGTAAACTATAGGAATAAACTCTTGAGAGTTTATCTACTTTGAAATTCGATGCTTCGGTACTCTTACTTCCTTTCGAAGTATTGTTTATGGGAATGAAATTCTCTTCTTAGAATGAAATTTATTCTGTTCTCTTTTGTGTCGAAAATATTGTTCTTGCATTCTTGTAGAAGTTATATTACATTTCTTTTGAGATGAATTTCAGAGAAAGGAAAATTAAAATATTTTTATCCGAGAGACATTCGAGATTTATTTGAATTCGTTGAAAAAGTGAATTAGAAGTATGAATGCTGTACCATTTTTTTTCTTCTTCCGCTACTCGCTTTTTTTCATATTGAAGTTTAGAGCTTAAAAGTGCTTTAATGTATTTTTTTTTATATCGAAATTTAGTTGTAAAGAACAATTTCGGAATTCAGAGGTAAAATATAAAATGGAAACAGTAAGTCGACGAAAACTGAAATCTTCGAAGACATAGCCTTATTTCAATAAAACAATAAAAGGACGATATTTTTATTGTAATGTAAAATGAGACGAAGGATAAAATTTGCATGGAAGGTTATTTCCATTTCAAGTGTTCGGTTTAAGCATAATTTTGTTCAGCTATCATTTGAGGTGATCCATTTCCTGAAACTTTGTTGGAGATACAGTTCCTGGTTAAATTATTAGACGCACTATAAGATTCTATATAAAATCTTAATTATCAGTGTATACTATACATCTTTATTGTTTTTACGCGACTGAAACCGGTTTGCACTTGTTTACGTTCGTGTATCAATGGGTTAAATTAGACAATATATAATATAAATTCAACGATAGCATACATTAGACGATATATTATATGAATATAGAATATTTATTATATCAGGTATTATATTAGTATATTATAATAATTAAACCAAATTATTAGACTCGCTGCAGTTTTTTAATAATGACATGTTTTGCACGAGTTTATAGGCAATACTTTTAAATTTAAACATACATGTAATTGGTTTTTATACAGGAGATTTTTATATACTTCCTATTTGTATTCAATTCTCGCGTATTGCATTACAATGTTAACAAACTGATACACGAATTTGAACAAATGCAAACAAGTTTCAGTTACATAAAAGCAATAAAGCTATGTTGGTATGCGCTGGTTTTTATACAATCGGAGCTCAGCCATTTTCACTGAGAATTTACAAGAGCTAAGCTTCTTCACGCAAATGAATGTGAGTAAAAAGAGCCGCGGGAATAAAAGGCTTCCGATTCAAATCCGAGGAATGGCTGGTTGATAGATTTCAGCTTTTAGCTCACAGTGACCGCAATATTGTGGTAGACGGGTTTCCTCAGAAGTAATCATGAGAAATTATCAAGGTTTTTCTCTCCATGCAACAAAAATGTGGGTCATCGATGAAGGCTAATTTGCCCCAATGCTGGATCTAGCCTTTGTCTGTTGTATACTGTTTGCACGTAATTAAAAACTTATTTCGTTTCGAAGATCAGTCATTCAAGTGGCTGTTTTCTGACATGTATGTAAACTTTTCCATATACATGAACTTGTGTGCAAGTTTAGTATTGATAAAAATCAAATGACTTATTTCGGTGAGAATTATTTTTTTATAAATCCATGTAGTTAAGCGTAGCTATTTTATTTTTAAGAAACTCTAAAACAATAAAAATGGACATAATATTTTGGATTAACTACATTTAAGACAAGTCAAGCAATCCTGGTTTACTGGAAAGTGAAACTGCATTTTCTAGATTTTTGTGATTGAGATGTACAGTGTAAAGAAAGAGTTTAAATACTTTATTATGATTCGTTTTGTTTTTACATTTTGTTCGATTGATTTAGTTTTACCCAGTGGCAAAATGGGTCTTGATTTGCATTTGATGGCGTCCGCATACTTTTCAACTGTGTTCAAGAGTAATAGTAAACAGTGCGCATACGTCATCATTGCGTGCGTTGCTGTGGCGACCGCTGCTGTTTCTCTTTTTACTTCAGTTTCATTTTTAATGTATTTGCATAGTAATAATTTACAGTATTTTTATATTCTTTTTATTATTAACGCATGATGACTGACTTGACGGTGATTTCAATATAAATGCTAAAGAAGGAAAAGTATTTTGAAACACGTACATAGATATGAAGATATGAAAACCAATCCGACGACAGACATCAATGGAGACAGTTTTTGCAGCCATGATTTGAAATGTTGTGGCGTTTAACGGAGTCCATCCAGAAAGAAAAAGCATTTGATCAATGGGTAACCATCGATCGTGATAAGGCGGTCACAACTCTTTATTTATTTATTTTTTGTTAACCACGAAAAAACTTTAATTATAATTTTTAGACTGTTTAATTCGAAACACAAAACTGTTTTGAGACTAGATAAATTGAATTATAAACTTCGCTACCTGTGTCATCAATAAAATAAACAGTCAAGTACGTACAAAACAAGCTTCACATAAATCAGTAAAAATGAATCCTCCTTTACCCAAATGTAAAATCCACTGACTACAAAAAAAAGCATACGTTATACCGCAAATTATTTAAATTTTACAGAAAATATGTATAATATTTATCGAATGTTCTTTAAAAGCGGACATGCTTGAAAAGATATAGTTTCAACTTCTTTAGCATATTTCCCAGCATAACAAAAAATAAAGTAAAAGAAAAGAAAAATACTCTTAGATACTTTATTATTAAAACTCTAAACCTGAAAGCCTTTTTTGTGAAAAGGAAAAACATAGAGTGTAAAACGAGGTTTTATAGCATAATTCATTTCTAGATTTGACAGGGCGAGTTTACTTCATAATGCCCCGAGCGTAAACGATAATTTACTATTGCATCCGGGTGGGAGGGGTTCAAAACCGTAATATTTGACTTCCGGAGAGATGAAAGAAAATTAAAAGGAAAAACTGGTAGTTAGTAGAAAACGAAATAAATACAGCTTATGAATTTAGATGTACTTTTCTGCGGTGTTTATCGGATTCGGTATTATTACATTTAAGAACGCTGCGGTGTTGGTTTTTAATCATCATAAATGAATGAGTTTCCATTACATTTTGAGTAAGCACTTCGCTTAGGATTTTTATTTATTTATTTTGGATGGGTGTTTAAAGTGTGGCTTGAGTAAAGTTGATTTATTTTCCTTTACGGTGGTCGTTTGCCGTTGAAGTATTTTGAAAATTATAGTTCGTGATTAATTTTGTTCAGAAATTTGTGTTTGTTATTTTAAAAGCAAAATTATTAAGAATGATCAAAGTATAGTCTCAGGTAAGGCAAAGTATAGGAAGTACAAATTTGGGAATGTTTAATAAAAATTCATGTTGCCTAATGTATTTTTTTTTTCACTGGCTAATCTATTATCACTTTTGAAAATCTATTTTTTTTTAGAAATTAATAATGTTTCGTGAGCAAAAAGGATGCAGTGTATCTACCACTACAAAAATATAATTCCAATTCACTAGTATATAAGGCATGTTAACTCGATTCTACGTTGGGGTACCTTTTCATAGATGACGGTTGACATGGTCGATAACTACTGTCACCACATTGGTGACCTTCGGACGATGTAAACATTCCTACCTTGACAGAAACTTCCACTTCGAAATGAACACGCCTATCTTGGCAGTAACGCCCGCTTCGATTTGGATACGCCTACTTCGATGGATGGTCCACATTGAACAGTTGACTTGTACTTGTGACTGCGATATTGTCCTTCTCTCGCTGTTGCTTCTCAGTCTCCATCACACACAACGTATACACTCGACTGCTGAAGGCAACATAGAAGCTCTTAATACAGCTCTCACGATCGGCACTTAAAAAGTACGGTCACCTTAATACAGCTCTCCCGACTTCTCACATAACAGCAATGAATCAACTAGTGGTATCCGTTCATCGAATTCTATCAAAGATATAATTCTGGTTGGGGGATACAGCAGTGTATCTACCACTACAAAAATGTAATTCCAACTCACTTATATATAAGACATGTTAACTCGATTCCATGGTGGGTTACTTCTTCATGGATGAAGGTTGACATGGTCTATAACTACTATCTTCACAAAGGAATTTTTTAAATTTTATTTTTTTAATATTTCTTTAATCAGGATAAAAAATAAAGAATTTACCAAAAGTTTTTTGAAAGGTAAAAAAAAAATTTAAATATAAATATTATTAATTTTTCTTGATTCATTTAGTATGCAATATGTCTGACAGTATGTCATCAATAGATGAATGTCTTTTCCATGATCTTTTCATCTTAAATGACCTTTAACAAATGACATCTGGTTTACTGCGTCGAGATGTTCAACCATTTTGCATATATATGATCGAATTTCGTTGAGAGAACATTGCTTGTTTGTTGACATTTAGACAGATAAAAAGGAATTTGGTTCGTCGACATTCAATTCTATGATCAGAGTGGACAGTTCTGTTCAGTAAAATGTGAACTAAAACAGTGTCGATCGAGAGTAAGAATGTATTGTTTTTAGAGTAGTCGAACTGTTCCGCTTTTTTTTCAGATATATTGCTGAACAATTAACTAAAATTTAAATTGCGCGGGAATTTCCGGATACTCTTTAGAAAAGAAATATCTGCCAGGGAGGGTAATTATTTTTAAATCGATAATATTATTGCAAATAAAGGTATAATTACGATTTGTGCTGTAAATACTTATTCATCACAGGTTTCAACAACAGCATAAAAGATTTATATTAATTTGGCAATTAAATGTGTTATAAGCTTAATTTAATCCAAAATTATATTTTTTGAATACATTCTTATTTCACAACAGTCATTATTGGTTGTCATTACACACGGAGAAAAAAATCTGGTAAAATTTCAGTACTGTATAATAAAAGCACACGGTATAAAAGCATAATACTGGTAAATAAAACTTTTCCTATATTTCCAAAACCAATATTACAGGGAGAAGTATTTAATAACAGTTTTTGAACCGCCGACCCAATTCTGCGTTTACGACTACCAATGTTCAACTCTGTAACCTTGTCATTTTGAACCCAATCCAGAGGACAAGGAAACTACCTTCATTGAAAGAAATTTGCCTTCATGGAGGACTTTTTGATGGAACTATCCCACATTTGCGTTACATGGGCAGAAAAACGACGAAAACCTCCCACGCTTAGCCGAGCAGCAAGAGGACTCTAACCCATGATCCGTCTACCACTGAGGATATTTCACGTCAGCACTGTCGGTGAGGGCTGGGTGCGCTGGGATTCGAACCCGGTTCACCTCGGTGGAAGGCAAACGCTCTCTCCCCCTGAGACAGCCCGGCTGTCTTTTGCTAATATTTTATTTTATAACTGTCGTTGAACAGCCGACACAATTTTTTTGTTTACGACTACTAATGAGCAACTCTAATTGCCTTGTAATTTTGGACGCAATCCAGAAGACAAGGGAACTCCTGAATCAAGTATTGGGAGAAATTGTGCCTTCTTGGAGGACTTTTTTGATGGACACTTGATGTTAATAGAGTTTTTTCAAATATTAATGAATTTATCTAATTAATTTTAGTTTTACATGGGGAAAAAATTTTAATTATTTAATAAAAATTAACTAAAATGATTTTTTTTTTTATTGATCTAAGTAGGAATTGACTCAGTAGGAATTGATTTTTTTTTCTATTATTTATTTATTATAAGTTTTCATTTAAAAGAATATGTGAAACAATTTCATATGTGACTGTTCAGATAAGACACATATATTTTGTGTTAATATAAAACACATATTTTGTATTCAGATGTGAGTGGTCAGGTGAAACACACACGTAACACACTTTCCATTTTATCTCTTCAAATATTTTAGTTCTTACAACAATAAATGTTCTAGGAAATTCTATATTCAACGCGTATTGATTATACGTTAACTTATTCAACGATTGTTTGATGTAATGAATCCGCATTTGCGTTACGCGGAGAGGAAAATGACGAAAACCTCCCACCGCGACTAGAGGACTCTAATCCAAGATCCGTCTACCACCGAGGATATTTTACGTCACTGAGGATTGGCGTCGGTGCGGGCCGGGTGTGGAATTCGTATCAACCAGCCATCGCTGAGATTTGAACCCGGTTCATCTCATTAAAAGGTGAACGATCTATTCCCTGAGCCACCAGGGATCCCTAAACGGTATCAAAACTATCCATTTCGTATTTTCTTCTTCCATATGTTAGCGGTTTACCAGAAATCCCAATTTTCAAAGTTGCAGTTCTTATTGTCACACATTTAGTAACAAATACAAAAGTTTATGTAAATTTAACCGAATGAATGATTTTTATGCTATAAAATAAGTTTTAGTCAGGGTAGTTTTAGTTTAATAATTTTAATTTAATTATATTTAAACATGTCTTTTAAACAAAACACAGCTACTTGCTTTGCATGTATGTGGCTTTAAGTGACAGATCTTAGTTTTAAGTTTAACTCAAATTAAGTTAAATCTCTGCTCCCAGATAACCTCCTGTCCATAGAAAGTCACGTAAAACTGAGAGAAATGCACCACGGTAAATAAAATTGAAAGAATTTAATGTTCCATTGGTGGCCCGGAACTTTTTGATACACGGACCGGTACTGGTTTGTGGTCTGGACGTTGGGGACCACTGCTGCAATAATAAAACTACCAAATCTTACCACTTTTAAGAAATTTTATTGCATACTATTAAACCATAATATTATCCATTTTACCAAAATCATAACGAAAGTGGGAAGATAAAAATTATCGAACATTTCGTGTTTCCATAGAACCAAAAACACGGTAAATTCTTATCATATTCTGGTATTTACCACACTTTATTTAAGTCTAGGTTTATTTAAATGTGTCATAACACTCCTTTTGTCCTAAATGGTACTTTTGACCACATTATTATTCCCTTTTTGGAACTTTAAAAGCAATTTTGTTTTTAAAATTTAATTTTACTTCAGTTTGATCAAAGTTGTCTTATTTAAAATAAGTCAAACATTTTCAGCAATGAATTTTTTCTAATGGTTTGACCTTATTTGATGTTAAATAAAGGAGCTAAATTAAATTGAATCACAGTTAAGGGGATCATTCCAAATCAACTACTACAAGCTATGGAATTACCTATTCCTAATCTATTTTTGACATATAGAAATAGAGATTGAGCATGCAATATCTACTATGATGTTATTAATCTATTTCTATATACATGGTGCTTTACAACGATCGCCTTTAATGTATATTTTAAGATATCTTGTCGGAAATTAATGTAAAATATCCTATTATGTATTTGGAGTCATAAATTATTGTTAGGAAAAAAAAATGGTCCGCACAATTTGACGAATTAATAATGAGAAAGATTGAGCTTAAAATAATAAAACATGTTATAAAAATACCAGGAAACAAAGGAGGTGAAATGAAAAAGAGCATTATTAGACACTCTTCGAAGTTTTATTAGGCAATCAAACGGGTTTCGATATTTTTATCACATCTTTCTTACTAGTATTTTGATTGATTTCGAGAGATTTATATTTTTTCCATCTCGCTTAAAAATTTAGTTGTGTCCAATACTGCGTTTTTGACTTCATTTCTGACAAACACTTTAGAAAAGTATATTATGAGTGGTTGTTATATTACTCACTACTATGATATAAGTAATTTTAAATTGTTGCAGAGTTCGACTTGAAAAAGTTCCATGGTAGAGAACAAAACATTCTATTCACTCTCTGCAACACTCTGATCAGTTTCGTAAGAGCTTCCTTTTACTGCATACAAAAATGGGTTCTATTAAGCTGTTTGCTTCGTTTCCTTCAAAATTCAGTAGAAATTAGTATTTCAACTAAATATCGATTTTGTTTCGATAACTGTGTACTAAAATCATAGATATAATATATTTTGATCTTTCGTTTAAGGACGAATCTTTTGTCACTTGTCTTACTTTCACAAGACATGCAGACCATGACCAAAATATTAGACACTATAAAATTCCATACAAAATATTAAGTATCAGGTGATACTATACATATTTATAGTTTATACGTGACTGAATCCAGTTTGCACTTGTTTACGTTCCCGTATCAATTGGTTAAATTAAATGATATATAATATAAATTCGACGATTGGTTAAATTTGACGATATATTACATAAATATACAGTGGCGCTCACGTACTTAAGGACATGTCTTTATGAAAAGTAAAATCCAAAATTTAATGTTCACGCATAAGTTTATTGAATTGATAATTATGTATTGGAACAAATAACTTATTTTTAATATATTTTCACAATGAAAATCATTTATCTAACTGTTATACTTAAATTATGTAACATTTTAGAAAAAATATGCATTCCGCATATTTAAGGACAACAAAATAAATATTTTTTAATCGTTAATGAAATTAATAACAATGTAAAAAATGTAAAAAAAAAATCAAAATTTGGAGCTAGTAATTAGTCGGTAAGCCTTTTTCGGCAATTATTGTTTCACATCTACGAGGCATCGAATCTACTAATCTTTGACATTGCTCAGGAGGTGTAGCTGCCCAGCCTTCTTGGACACATTTCCATAAATCACTTAAATTTATCGGTTTTTGCTGTTTCACATATTTATCTAGATCTATCCACAGCATCTCGATCGGGTTGAGATCTGGTGATTGGGAAGGCCACTGCGAAACCTCAATTTTCTTGCTTGACAAGAAGGCCTTCGCAGTTTTGCTCGTGTGCTTTGGATCATTATCGACCTATGTACATGATTGGTTTTCTTGGGCGAAGTTTCATGTAATAAGGCAGAAAAAGAGTCTTGATTATGTCCACATACATTTGCTGATCCATGATGCCTTCGATCTTGTGAATTGGACCACATCGTGAACGTGTCATGGCACCCCACACCATCACCGAGCCGCCTCCACTTTTTACAGTTGATTTTGTACACCGTACATTAAATTCTTCACCGACTCGACGCCTCACATATGTTTTGCCATCTGAGCCCATTCTGTTGAACTTCGATTCGTCTGTAAAAATAACTCGATTCCAGTCAGCCGATGTCCAGTTTCGGTGTCTTTTTGCAAAAGCTAATCGAGCTGCTATATTCTTCTTTGACATCAACGGTTTTTTCCTACATACGCGACCCATAAGCCGAAACTCATTTAAAAGCCGTTTGATGGTATTATTGCTTACGTGCTTGCCTGTTAATTCAGCGAATTCTTTTCTGATGTCCGGGGCGGTTTTGTGACGATCAGCTTCAGAAATTCGATGAATAATTCGATCTTCTCGTTCGGTAGTTTTGTGAGGACGTGGTTTTCGGGATGCTTTTTCAATACTTTTGGTCACTTGAATAGATTCCAATGCTTGGAAAACTGCTGTTCTTTGATAATTTTAACCGCCTACCAATTTCTCTAATGCTTAAACCTTCTTTTCTCAGAGTATCTATTCAACATCTATGTTCATTGCTAACATTTTTTCCTTTACTCATAATAATGTTGAAATTTGTTCTAAAAAAAGGAGAAAAAAAATATTAATATAATGTTTTATAGCATCAAACAAAGATAATGTAGTAAATTACACTTACATTGATCGATAAATTGATTGTAATCATTCAATAACTTATGATTAGACAAACTGTCCTTAAGTATAAGAAACTTAACAAAATGCTATATTTTTTTAAATAAAATTTTACGAAACACTTGTGAACACGAATGAATTATTTGAAGATTGAAGATCAACTAAGGTAGAATTCGTCATTATAGATATCTTGATCAAAACATAATATTCATCCAATATAATGATGCATTCATTTTGAAAACACAGTCCTTAAGTACGTGAGCGCCACTGTAGAATATTTATCATATTAGTATATTAAAATTATTCGACCAAATAATTAGACGCACTGTAGTTTTCAAATAATTATATAAGGTGATGCGATACAGCTTTATTGTTTATACGTGACTAAAACCGGTTTGCACTTGTTTACGTTCGTGTATCAATTGGTTAGATTAGACGATATATAATAGAAACTGGACGAGTGTTTAAATAAGACGATATATTATTTAAGTATAGAATATTTATTACATCAGGAATCATATTAGTATATCATAATAATTAGACCGAATTATTAGACGCACTGTAGTGCTTTAATAATGACATGTTTTGCACGAGTTTATACGCAATACTTTTATATTTAAACACACATGTAATGGGTTTTTATTCAAGAGATTTTTCTTATATTTCCTATTTGTATTTATTTTTAACGCATTGCATTACAATGTTAACCAACTGATACACGAACATAAACAAGTGTAAACCTGTTTCAGTCACGTAAAAACAATTAAGCTATATAATATCACCTGATAATTAAGATTTTACATGGAATAATATAGTGTGTCAAGTAATTTGGCCAAAGACTTTAACACTCATTATAATAAACTTGTTAGATAATTTTTATGTTTTTCTTAATTTGTTGTTAAAGTTTGCAAAAAGGAGGTTAAAGATACAAATTAATTTGATGTTGAAAAAAAAAAATTCGAAATTTCGTTACGAGTGTTACCCTTTGTAATGTTAGATATTTGAAACTTTGATTAAATTTTTTTTAATTCTGTGAAGATAAATGTGTAAAATTAAGATATTTTCTTTTATAGAGAGATACAATATCAAAGGTGTGTGTTTAGTAATTTTTTAAAATCTTTTCCGAAAGCAAAAACTTTTTAATTTGGTGCGTTTCGTGTGTTAACTATACGTTACGTTATCCTTTGTGAATATTTCCACTCAAAAATTCCCCTTCTTTATACTGGTTTAGTGAGTAAAACGTAGCAAATTGTTGGCACAACTATTTCCTCAAAACCATTTCTGTTAGGAAACATAAAATATGCATCTTTTCCAATTATTTTCTGCAAATATTGTATTTTAAGTTTACAAGTATGTGCATTTGCTTCATTGATGTGCCCGAGATCGAGCACGTCTCGTTTTAATTTCAGTTATAGGCGCTCTACTGACTGCAACGTATCAGGAGGAGACAGAAACTGACTATTTGCATGCCACATTCTGCGAATCTATGCATGTTATTCTAGTATCTAGAGATACTTGTGCATAATATAATACTCGTGTATTATTAAAGTAAATTATTATTAGTTATTTTTATTAGTAAAGGTAAGTTATTTTTTATTCTATTAAAATAATTTAAAAATTTGTAATAATTTAAATTTTTATTTTTTAATAATCAAAAAGCAACGTTTATCCCAGTAATAACTGCCAACTTGGCGAGATTTCAAAAAGTCGCCAAGATGTGGGCTATTCTAGGATTTTACCTTTCTTTTTTTCCAAACTTTTATTCTTTTAGCTCCAGATAATGACATTATTTGATCCGCACTAATGAATCCATATTAGAATAATTTAATAGATGCAGTTGAAATATTCCACCTAAACATATAACAGGCAGAAGTTTGGGAAAACAATGAACTCCCCGAAGTTTCAAAATTGTCGTCTAATTATGCTTTTTTTTAATGCTCGTATCGACCTGATTTTACAAAATGCCTGAATCTTACAATTCTTTATTTGTGATATTGGCGTTAAAGCTGTGCGTCGGTTATGAAAAATGTGCGAACATAATTAAAATTTTTCATTAAAAAAATTATAAATTAATAAAGTGTATAAGTATCTTTAACACAGGAATACGCGTGACTTTTTGTTACGTGTGGTACTTTGGATAAAATCAATTTTTAAATTATAATTATTGGCAGTTTTAATTCGAAAAATTTTTTTATTGAGTTTCTTGCCTTCTTAATTTATAAAACAATTTTTATATATATATGTTCTATCTTTATTAAGTTTTCACAGAAAAAATGCAAAATTATGCTACGAGTGTTACTGGGAAATTAGATTATCTTCATGAATCAACTTTTAATCTTTCAAAAAAATTTAGGCCAAAACAAAAAATATATAAAACAAAGAAAAATGCATAAAATAGTTATACATAATACTAAAAACTATTTTATAGATCTTCAATATTTTCAGAACACCATTAGAATGTAGCATAACTCTTGTTAAAATTCGGCGTGTTTCACCTTTTGTTAGAATTTAACTAAACATGTTTTTAATAATTTTAGAAAACATCTTAACTATTAGAAAATGCATATTTTCTAGATTTCGAAATTCTGTCATTTCTCATTTTACGATAATTTTGAGCATATAGTCACTCAGAACCGTTTTCGTGGAATCGCCCTGAATTATATAAGAAGCTCCTTTTTTATCTATAAGATATCGAAAAAAACAAAGTACAGCATATGGTCTCTTTATATGCCTGAAAAATAGAGACATTTTCTCAGTAGATGAATCAAGTTATAAATTTTTTATTCATGTTTTATTTCCCGCTAACTGATACTCTGTGAATTTTTAATGTCATTGTAATATACCGGGGTGATGTAACTCCTGTTTAGAAAAAAGTACAAAAGTTGGCAAAACTAACATGAATTTTTTTTTGTTTAGTTTCGCTTAGTCCTCTTAGCTAGAATAAAAAATCTAGTTTAAAAACATGATCGAAGTGATGAACTTGAAGAAAAAAAAGTTTATTTTTAAAAAAACAGTACCTTCTTTGTTTTTTTATTCTTTTAAAATATATCACTCATTTTGCTACTTTTTTTGCCAGATTTAATTTATTTAGACGTGTTTGATACAGCTGCCAAATTGGTGTGCCTGTTATCACGTGGGCCATGTTTCGCAATTTGAGTTCAGTTTCTTGCAGTAAATTATTTATTGAACAAGCAAGGCTTATTTGAAGCCAAAATACTGTTCAGCTGTCACGAGAGCTACTCCAGACTTAAGGTTTTCTGCTATAAGTAGACAATAATAAGATAATTTCCTTTAGGAAGAATAAAAAATGATGTGACACCAGTATAACTCCATAAACACCCCTTTTTAAAGTGACTTATCTTTACAACCATAGTTACTCTCAGCACGTTAGTGTTTTGTCGGTAGCTCTAATGATAACCAAACGGTATTTAAGCGAACCTTGTTAATTTTCAAATGCTTTGTTGCATTTTTTTCATTAATTTTTCTTTACTAGACTTTTTTTGCTTCAAAGGGAGTTTTAATTTTCGAACTTCTTTTTATTTCTCTTTTTAATTATTTTATCTTAGTTTATTTATTTTTTAATTTCGTTGGTTTTAAAGTTTGGGATAGCCATTAAATTTTGGATAACTATTAATAAGATTCTATGTAAAATCTTAATTATCAGGTGATACTATACATCTTTATTGTTTTTACGCGACTGAAACCGGTTTGCACTTGTTTACGTTCGTGTATCAATTGATTAAATTAGACGATATATAATACAAATTTGACGGTAGGTTAAATTAGACAATATATTACATAAATATGGAATATTTATTATATCAGGTATTATATTAGTATATAATAATAATTAGACCATATTATTCGAAGCACTGTTGTCTTTTAATAATTACACGTTTTGCACGAATTTATACACACTACTTTTATAGTTAAACATACATGTGATGGGATTTTATTCAGGAAATTTTTAATATAATCCCTATTTGCATTAATATATTATTTTTTTAACGTATTGCATTACAATGTTAACCAATTGATACGCGTACATAAATAAGTACAAACCGGTTTAAGCCGAGTAAAAACAATAATGATGTATTACATACCTGATAATTAAGATTTTACATAGAATCTTATAGTGCGCATAATAATATGGCCTAGGCTTGTAGTAAATTATAACTCTCGTATCATTCAATTCTACATTTTATGCTTTAACATATCGTTTGGAAAACATTGTTCCCATTAAAGTTCGAAAACTACAATAGATACAGAATATCTGTTTTAATATTACCATAATCTAGAACTGTAACAATTAAACATTCGTTTATTCTCTGTAAGCATTCTTAATGCCGCCAGACAGAAAATGAAACCGCAATTTTTGTTGGGCACTTTTCACCAAAACGGGAAATATTCCGTATGAAATTGCTGATCTTTCCTAATTAGGCATCAAAATTTAGAGCTGAAAAATAAAAATTTGCATCGGTGGGATGAAACTCCGATTCTCGGGAAATGATTTGCATTAATTAACTTGTCTTGGAAACATTCTTTTCATTCGAACTTTTCGTGCGTTAATGATTTGATTTGATTCTTCAAGAAATGAAAGTGAAAAGAGAAGGCTAAAGTGGACTACTCGCAAAGAACATGGCCATTTGCGGAAAATCAGAGTCTAATGAGTTTTCCATGTAAATTGATATATTCCTATCTTCGTATCAGCGAAAAATCTCTCTCTTACGGTGATTAGTGAACTGACTATGAGGAGGAGAATGTTTTTGAATTTAAAATAAAGAAAATAAAGATGCGAGGGTGCTTAGAAAACTATGTTATCAGTAAATTGTTCGTTTTTCGTTATTAGCGTCGTTGCTTACTTCGATTGGTAAATGATTAATTAACATAAGCTAATAATTATTATCACTTCCGATTGCTCCGCCTTTTAAACTTCGAAAATTGCAAAATTTGTCAGTAAGGAAAATTAATAATTTGGAAATAATTCCAATTTTATAGACTGAGCATCGATACTAATATTTAACTAGGTTTAAGCACTTCAATTAAAGTAGTTAGGTGAAAAAGCTACTATTTTCTACAAAATTGTTCTAACACTTGTTCCTTAGCATTGTTTATGGATAGGTACTTTAAAAATAATCCAATTAATTCGACAAGTGTCCCAACAACTGTTCGTTAATTTAGCCGTAAGCCCAATTCATTGCATTGAACCCAGATCTAAACAGTGATGCTAAAACTTCAACGGGTCTGAAGCTCTTCAGTTTAAAGGGTTGGGGAAATCGAACGATAAGCTACTCTCTTTACATTGGGGTCATTTTTGCACCAATTTGATCCCATGCATTGTTTCCAGATAAGTACTTTACAAGTTCCCGGTACTTCCAATGTATAAACGCACAAGCAGTCGAAATATTTTTTTCACTACACAAGGTTTTTTTTTCAATCTGAAAAGCTGTTGAGAACCGTTCTAGATATCATTTTTGTTTTGTAATTTGAAATGTATAATCATAACGAGAAAGGCATATACGGATCTACAATCATTCAATTTCCAACACTAGTTATTGAGTTTTGATCCTTATCTAAAGGACGAGGATCTTCTGTATCCGGGAATAACACAAACTTATCTATAATAAGGCCTTTTATTATGAAACATGGACAGACAATACACGAAAATCTTTCACTGCACTTTCAGTGGCAAAGAGGCTTTAAACCATAAAACTGGGGGTTATTTACATCAGTAATGTGATCGGTCAGACGATTCGTCAAGTTATTGCAAGATTTGATCCTGGGTAGGCGAGAAAAATGTTGTGCATGTAAAGGGACTTCTATTTTTGCTTTACTTTGCCAAAAACTCTCTGTGGTTTGACCCACTCAAGTCGATGGGCACTCATAATGTATCGATCTGATAAACTGGAGTTGCGTCATTACCTTCAATTTAGAACTGAGTCACGATAATACTTTGTGTCTGTGACAACAGTGCTAGTGAAACAACAGTGCTAGTAGACAACAGTGCTAAGGAAATGGGAAGCCTGGAGCCAGAATCTCCCTTAAAAATAGCTTCCTCTCGTGCTGGGCAGAGCGGTATTTCCCGTCAAAGGCTGTGGAAAGCGTGGAGGTACCGAGTTCGAATCCCTCTGTTACACTGGCTGTATCTTCGTGCTGCCCTTAACCGGTATTGTGCTAACTGTCCTTGTATTCGGCAAAGGTTTATAAGCCTAAATTGAACAAACAAGTCTGAAAATGTAAGTAATTTCAATGTAATTCCTCTCGTGGTGCAGTGTCAAAAATCTGAAAACGCAACGTGGTTGCGACTTCATTAAAGCACATTGGGCGATACTCAAAAAGGTTGGAATCCTTCTGCAAGTGGTAAGCAATCTTTCTACAAGTAAATAGAGCTCTGCAATATTTTTTTCACTCCGACATTGGACTCATTTTCCGCTAAGTTTGAAGAATAATTTACTCCTCAAACTAAAGAGAATGGCTTCGGGAATAGAGCGTTCGCCTTCCAATGAGGTTAACCGGGTTTGAATTCCAGGAATGCTAGTTCATACGAATTCCGCACTTGGCTTGTACAGACCACTGTGCTGATGTAAAATATCCTCAGTGGTAGACGGATCATGGGTTAGAATCCATTTGCCGTTAGGCTAATCATGGAAGGTTATCCTTTCCATGTAACGCAAATGCGGGTTAGTTCCATCAAAAAAGTCCTCCAAGAAGGCAAATTTCTCCCAATGCTTGATCCAAGAGTTCCCATTGTCTTTTGGGTTTAATATATAAAGGAATAAGGTTACACCAAACATTTACTCCTTCAAGCCTAATGAGAATTATTTTCATTTCTGAAAACACCAATGTTGGCGATATTTAAATATTGCAATAAATGTGCTTTCAAATCAAGCATAAATTAGTGGAATGAGTTAGTTGAAGTTTTTTACGCGGCTATGTATAAACAAAAACAAAACTTAGCCGTTAAGACATATTCGTTTTAGTTGAGTAATAAAGATAATTATATTTAAATTTTTTAAATATCTGCGAAGTGTACTAAGTTGTAATTTTTTCACACTTAATCTCCATCTGCTCAGTTAAGCCTAATTTGTGTTTGTCTATTTTTTGTGCTGCGTGTTTGTTTGATTTACAAACTAATTTTATAGATAGAAACAGTATATTCTAACTTAATGATTTCTACTTCATATTTTATCGGAAAAGTGGCTTTATCAAATCTTAGTTAAATTTTAAATTTCAGGACTAGGGAATACCAAAAAAAAAAAATGGTAGCGACTAATTTACACCAAGAAGTAAAAAGAATATTCTCGATGTAGTGTAACATCACTTTGGTGAAATGTAGTTTCCGCTATTTTTGTCTTGTCTTGTTGGTTGGTCGGGGTGCCTGAGGCCGAGATGGCCCTTTACTTCTTCATCATGAGATGAGGTTCGATGAGGTGGAACCCTGTGGTAAAAAGCATAGAGCTGAAAGTGAAATGGAGTGAAAAAAAATGGCACATTGCCATGGTGCGAAAATGAAGATAAACTGGAGGTGAGGAATAGCTGTGAAGTGACTTGAAAACGAGTTGAGAGTAATAAAAAAAAAACGAAGGCCACTGGGCTTTGCTTGAAGAAAACATTTTGCTGTTTTTAAGATTACTGATCTCGATTAGATAATTGGCATCACCAGTCTCCGCTATTAACTAAACCCGAAAGACCCTATCGGTTGACAGTAGAGCTTAGTTAAGCCAGACCCCTACTTGCTAAACATGCATCAACCAGTCGATTTCGAACGCAAATGGCTGCCATTACAGTTTGATCGGACAGGTCCTAGATGCTACTAACGAAAGGTCAATGCAATCAATGCATTCTTTGGTCTAAGCTAAACAATTTACTACAGCCAGCTTACACGGTGTTTTGACGTTGACTGGATCTGGAAACTATTTCATCTTGATGTTCTGTGTTTAAAACATTGATCAGTGATCGACGTGGCAGAGCTGTTTTGTGTGTTAAGCACACAAAATTTGTATAAAGTATAGAACTGCTCGATTCTAGTTTGCGGGAGAGTCAGCCGAGAGTGCCTGAACTGACTCTCTCAAAAGCCGTAGATTCGTGACGTGCTGCTGATGCGTCAAAATTACAAGCACAAGTGTTTTTTATGTGTGGAATTGTCAGTGAAAAATAAAGACTGTGGCAATAGTCAGGTTAGGCAATAATGTAAATATGCATTATCCAATTTCAAAAGTCATGAGAGTAGATAGAACTGACAAGCTTCAAGTTGAGGAAAGGAACAAACTGTCCTACAAATGGAAAGAAATGTCGAAAAGTGTAACTTCTCAAAAGTTTGTAAATCTTAACAAGTTAAATGACACGCTAACTTTACATAATTTGCCCATCTGTCCATAACGGTAAATAACCACAAACTAAATTTGCAAGTTTTTGACAGATTTTGCTAGTTTTTTAAAAGGTTTAGCATGACATATCTGAAAAAAGTGGTGAATTATATAAGCCTACGAATTGTTTAGAAATAGTGGTGGATAAAAATCTACTAAATTGAATTTATTGAACTAAGAATCACAATTAATAAACTACCACTTGAAAATATTTACTCGCTGTCCGGAGCAAGTTGGCATCTCTGTGTATATAAATAAAACTATTCGTGTGTGTTCTATATAGCATTAATTTCTTCAAACCATTTTAGCAACGATAATAATATATAAATATTAAACATTTACTCGGATTATGTGTTTTAACTAATCTTGGCTTTGCCGGTCTCTGGTGACTCCCGTGGATCTACGAACAAACTCAGTGCCGGTCACCGGTGACCCCTCATGGCCCTCAACGTGTTAAACAGCAATGTAGAGATACTGGTCATGATACTCAAGCATCTCTTTGTTGCAGTGGTAAGTGTTAATCCCTTATCTCCGACTTCGCAAACTGCTTCGCTATTAAATAAAAGATAATTTAAGTTTCGCATCTGTACCGGTGCTCAAGTGAATAGGATCCACTAGTGAGAGATATTGGTTGTCAAATGACCATATAACGTTATTCTGGGGATTAGATGACATATACAGATTTATCAATCGAATTGTCTAGTTGTTACAAAAAATACTGTATCAGGAAAGCACTATATTTTCCTCTCATTCATTTAGAATTTTTTGGTTACCAAGAATTCATATGACCCAACATTAGGCTTAAATGCAAGTGCTGATTTGAGTGTAAATGATTGTATAACTAGCAATGCTTCTAATTGAGTTCGTAAATATATTAAAATATGTAAAAGGAATATATCAGTTAGGTCAGGTAAATATCATATAACTTGATTCTAAAAACTATTCCTATAATTCCATTGTTACTCAGTGTTGAGCTATAACACTGTTAGCATATTAAAAGGAATTTTCCAAGCCATCCGAAAATTATTGTTCGAAAATTGGTACAAAATTTAAAAAGGGACTTTTAATCAAAAATATAAATGTCATTTATTTAAAAGAAATA
Source organism: Parasteatoda tepidariorum (assembly GCF_043381705.1). Lineage (NCBI taxonomy): Eukaryota > Metazoa > Arthropoda > Arachnida > Araneae > Theridiidae > Parasteatoda > Parasteatoda tepidariorum. Next base: position 11,202,552 of record NC_092206.1, read on the forward strand.
AAATTAATATTTATTCGATGGATGGGATTTTGGTATTGATAGAATTTTATTAGTGTGACGAGTCTCATGTTTTCCGTTTTAGGCTGGACAAAAAAAATATTGTCCTTTAAATAAAATTAAAAAAACATTTCTTATTTGAAAACACATTTTTTATACTTTTTTATGTTGTTCTACTCGTATTTCCTTATTTGTCTAGTATTTTTCTTTGGTCGAAAAATTGTAAAAATTTCAATGGGAAAAATATTTTTATTGCACTTTTCCGGTAATCATTATAGAATTTTGAATTGATATTAGACCAGTACAGATGTGTATAAATGCTCAGGGCAAATATATACCCTTGGGACCAATATAATCCGTACAGAGGGGATGTAAATTTTACCAAATAAATTCAATTAAAGTATATAATTTACAAAATTAAAAATTCATAAAAATGGTAACAGAAATTGACGCCCAGTGGCTGTGGTAGTGAATTGCACTCTCGTGCCGCAGGTCGTTGGTTCGATCCACGGGCCAGGTAAGGTTAACTCCACCTTACATCTCTTCAGTGGGCCGATAAAATGAGTACCAAACATGATTAGGGACTAAACACTGGGGTGGGGTTTCCACGATCAGCTGACCACCCATCCGAAACATCTGCTCTTGTACCCCAGAGCCCAAGGTCAAGAAAACTGAGATGGGCAAAGTAGGCCCTGGCCCTCTATGGTCTGTTGCGCCACTGAGTTTAGTTTCGGTAACGGAGATTAGATCAATCAAATACCAAATTTTACTGGTAAAAAAACTCTCGTAGAAAAATATAAATCCACACACTATTTTTCTCTTTAGAAATCTCTACTCTTTTACATTATAAGCGGGCACACTTAATTCCTCAAACGTAGATTGATGTAGTATAATTACTTCAACGAGCCAAACTACCAAATCCATTCACGTGTTTGGGTTGCCTGTGTCCAAACAAATTCGACATGCGAGGCATGAAAATTACTTTAATCTTCACTTTTCTTCCGGCCTGTTACCTCTAAACTCTCCTGTAAAATCTCTCTCGCCATGCCGTCCGAGCGAAACAAGACAAAAATTGAATAAAGGCTGTATTTTACGCCGGAAACTGCACTCAGAAAACAGCTCTATCTTTCTGAATGATGTGAAGAAAAAGGAGAAGGCAAGAAGAAAGGCAGAATTGTAAGGAAATAAGAAAGAAAGCTCGGGATATAATGGAGTCACGTGCAAAACGTGGGTTGGCTTTATAATTTTACCATGATTATGTGTTTTGCTTTCACACAAAAAACACTGTATTTTTTTCCTTCTTATGATATAAGGACATAAACTACTAATGACTCATTTTTTATCATTTTAAAAAAATGAAATCTGATTTTTTTTTCTTTCGTCTTTTTTTACTCCTCTGTTTACTATTTCAACACATTTATGATAAAAAAAAAATTTTCTTTCGTCTTTTTTTACTCTTCTGTTTACTATTTCAGCACATTTATAAAATTATTTTTTTTCTTTCGTCTTTTTTTACTCTCCTGCTTACTGTTTCAGCATATTTATCATAAAATTATTTTTTTTCTTTCGTCTTTTTTTTACTATTTCAGCACATTTATGATAAATTTATTTTTTTTCCTTCGTCTTTTTTTTACTCTTCATTTTACTATTTCAGCACATTTATGATAAAATTATATTTTTTCTTTCGTCTTTTTTTACTCTCCTGCTTACTATTTCAGCATATTTATCATAAAATTATTTTTTTTCTTTCGTCTTTTTTTTACTCTTCATTTTACTATTTCAGCACATTTATGATAAAATTATTTTTTTTTCTTTTGTCTTTTTTTACTCTCCTGCTTACTATTTCAGCATATTTATCATAAAATTATTTTCTTTCTTTCGTCTTTTTTTACTTTTTATTTCACTATTTCAGCACATTTATGATAAAATTAATTTTTTTTCTTTCGTCTTCTTTTTACTCTTCATTTTACTATTTCAGCACATTTATGATGAAATTAATTTTTTTTCTTTCGTCTTATTTTTTACTCTTCATTTTACTATTTCAGCACATTTATGATAAAATTAATACGATTTACTCCAGCAGATTATGAACAAAACGTACATATGACAGGAATTTAAGCGGTTTTGCTTTATTTTTTGTTTCTTGATTTATTAATTGATTTCGAATTATTTGTTCCATTCATGACAATGGGGAGAATTCAATCCCAAATCAATTCATGGAACAACTACAAGACTTCTTATATTATAAACTAAACTGTTTTATATTATAAACTAAACAAAGGTAAATTCTTTAAAAAGGTAGACGAATTTTTAAACAGAATGACGTTATCGGTGTATAAACAATGAAAGGTTTTTCGCATTCTATGAAAATTAAGTGACCTCAAAGGAATCTTGGCGTTATCTGAGATCTCTTAATATCTTTATTGCCTTAAAAATATCGTTGAAGATACATAAATTATAAATTAAATTTATATTCTCAAACAACAAAACTTGGAAATTGTCTTTTCTCCTTTGTAAAATTAACTGCCTTGTTTGGAAGCTTGCTTTATTTTGTAGCTGTCATTGAACAGCCGAACCAATTTTTGGGTTTACGCCTACTAATGTTCAACTCCGTAGCCTAGTAATTTTGAACCTAATCCGGAAGTTAAGGGAACTCCTGCATCGAGTATTGGGAGAAATTTGCTTTCGTGGAGGACCATGACCTAATCCTCCCATGATTAGTTTGATAGCGAGGGGACTTTAATCCATGATTCGTCTACCATTAAGGATATTTTTCGTAAACACTGTGGTCGGTGCGAGCCGGTGGAGATATTCGAATCGACCAGCCATCGTTGGGATTCGAGCCTGGTTCACCTCTTTGGAAAGCGAACGTACTATTCCATGAGCCACCACGACCTTGGGGGCTTGTTTGTCATTCTATTTTAAAACTACTATTCATGGTCTTCCACTAGGTATGCGTTCCATACATTTGTTATTTTAGAAGCAATGCAAAACAAACTGTGGGTGAAATATGACCTTACAACTACGCAATTGAGTGTCTTTATTTGTTTGCACTGCAAGACACATTTCCTAATTTTTGACCGAAAAAGAGTGACTTTAGAAAATATTTGTTTCATGTAAGAAAGATTATAAATTTTCTCCAACTCAAATTATCATCTGCAATCCATTGGCATGTGCAACAAATAATAACTGAGACATTTAGACAAGCATCACATTAGCAACATCATGAATCCTGAGTGAAGACATATACTTGAGCTACAGTGGTTGCTAAATAAACGTTGGAATCCTTGCTGCAAAGAGTTATATATTTCTGTTTAATACATTGCACCATTAAAAATTTCATGTGTGCGTGCTTTGTCTGTGTGAGTTTTTTTTTTTAAATTTTATGTTTTGTAATTTGTTTTAAATCGAAATATTCTAAAAGCTGTAACAAAATAATAAAACATAAAAAACGCAATTTTAATATTTGACGTATGTCGCAGGCCATTAAGGCACTGGAGGGGGGGGGAGTGAGATTGTTGTTGTTTTCCAGTGGTGCCATCTATGGCCGAGAATTCGACTTCTGCCACACCCATACATCACACTAGTTTATGGGGTGGACCCATTCATACATCCATCCACAGATCATAATTTTGACCTGAACCGGAAAACGATCACTCTCCGATCCAGTACCCCTATGGGTATAATTTGTTATGGGAACATGNGCAGTTTTCTTCCTTCCTTCCTTCCTCAATGGCACGACAGCCCCGGGTGGGCCCTGGCCTTCTCAATCAACTTCCTCCAGGCCTGCCTCTGCCTGGCAGTTGTCTTCCAGTTTGAGACTTTTAAGACTGAAAAGTCTCTTTCCACGCAGTCGGCCCATCTCAGCTTTGGTCGACCTCTGGGCCTTGATCCGATGGGCTGAGCCGAAAAAATTATGTTTGTCGAACGCTCTCTGTTCATTCGAATGTGACCAGCCCATTTAATTCTTTGGATTTTTACATACTTGACAACATCAGGCTCTCTAAAGTTCTGAGTTTGAACGTCTGTACCAAGTACCATCAACTTGTTTGCCCCATATATGAATTCCAGTTTTAATAAATATATAAAATTTCATTTTTTTTAATCTTTATTTTCTAGACTAAAAACTTTATTTTTTATTTTACATTGAATTTACAAAATGGAAAGTTTTGTTATAATCATATTGAAAATTTGTACTTCGATCGGAATTTTTTTTGCTATATTCATTCTAAATTTCATAATCTGTCATGTTTGTCTAATTCTGAATATACTTTCACCTAAAAATTTCCAAGTATTTTTTCTAATTTCGTACTAGTGTTTTAGATAAGTTTTGCAACTACGTGATTAAAATCTACATTTTTCTCAACTATATGACAATTTCAAATATTCTGTAAAAAATAGCTTTGAAAAAGCATCGTTTTTTTCCTGTCGAAATCTTCAAGAAATAAAGTATAATAATAATGTTAAAACAGACCTTTTCCTATTTTACTTTTCTCAGCATCTACAGAATATTTACGTATACATATTTACACTTTGATAACTATTAATACATATCTTTGGCAGAATTTTTTGTAAAAAACCGAGAACTTTTTTAAAAAAAATTTCATACCATTCAAAATTTCAACCGATATTTTTTTTTAAAAAATTTCATCATATATTAGCAAAATCTCTTCAATAACAAAAAAAAATTCATGTTTACGCTTAAATTTTATCCTAGCCTACAACTGATATTCTGTCTCAAATATTCCCAAAGGATTTCAAAGCGATATCATAAGTAGTTTCGAAGAAAAAGTACATCGAAAAAGGTCAGTTTTAGCATTATTGATACATGCCCTACGGACTCCTCTTAAAAACAATACACATTTTTACACTTTGTTCAAGTTGAAAGCATTGTTTCTAAGTTAAAATTTTAAATATAAATATTTCTAAGTTAAAATTGGTAAAATTTACTTTACGTTCAAATTTTTTGGTCAAGCTGTTAGCTTTTCAATTGCAGATATGTTCTTTTAAAGATCCTTGTTCCTATTTCATTTAATTACAAATTTGTCTAAAGTATTATTATTTTATAGTGTACATACATATTTTTATTTTTATGCAAGTAATATTTTTTGTTCTTCACTCTGGTTATCTATATCATAAGAGAGTAAGATGGTGATATTTATTTTAAACGATTTTAAATTTTGAGCAAAAATAATAAGAATAAATTCTGCGTCAAAGTAATGTCTTATCCATATTTTAATTAACCAAATAGTTTTTTCCTAAAAATCTTCATCTTTCAAAAATATGCTCATTTTTTTTTTAAAATTTAGTATTGCATAAATATATTCTATTCAATAAATTTCAAATTATTTGGCGAGCGCTGCGAATGAGGGCTCCTAAAATTGTAACGGATGGTGGTAAGTCGGAAATAATTCAAGTACTTAGAACTGAAATTTACTCAATTTTATTGTGAAATTTTTTCACTTCAGTTGACTATTTTGTAGTTTTCTTTTCTGTTTCGAAGCGTTAAATCAATCATGGTCACTTATATTCACAGCAGGGAGTAATGAAATAATACAAATACTATCGAATACAGACTTTTGATCATAAAAATTAAAAGTATGACACGAGGAAAATAATATTAATTTTAAGTAAAAACAGAATATTTCAAAATTTCTGATGAAGGGAAAAAACTGAAGTCACTAAAAAAAAAAATGGCTAAAATAATTAAATTGAAGATTGATAAAAACAAAAGTGTAGAAAAGACAAAAACACAATTTTTGGATTATTCAACTTTGATGCCACCTAGTAAATTAAAAAGAACTTGGACTCGAAAGTAACTCATGGTTTAAAGAGTTTTTGTTCCTATTTCTCTCTTCTTGTCTTTCCGCTATTCTTGCATTTCCTATACTCTAAAGTTTCTTCAACTTCTCTAGAAGCTCATTTTAAAGCAATCGAGGATTCCGTAATAAAGTAACTTGTTTCACCAATCCGCTTAAATGTACTGTAGGGAGCAATGGAATGCCATTAATTCGAAACCCTATCCTGCTTTTCCTTCCCGCTCTCTCCCTCAAACTTGCGGAATCATGTTTGAATCCGTAAGCAAGAATGGATACATTTCAAGCTTTTTCTTTTTCATTCTTAGAGAAAAAAATACTTCGTTTTTTATAATGTCACACATTTTTTATACGTGCATCGAATATTGAGTCTATAGTTTAAAACTAATAGCACTTTCCCATACCGCTACCTTACTATTGACTTTCAAACAATAATAATAAATTCCAAAAAAATAATTAAAAAAATCATCAAATGCTCCGAAAATAACTTGAGCTTTTAATTTGTAATGTGTTGCATAGAATAATCAATTGTTTATAGCTTTAGCATTTATATACCAAGCCGACTTTCAAACAATAAACATAAATTCAAAAAAAACATTTAAAAAAATCCTTAAATAATCCGAGCTTTTCCCTTGTAATGCACCGAATAATCTATAGCGAGGTGCGTAGCCAAATCTTTCAACAAACAATAAGCACCTTTTAACTACTTTTTAAGCACTCAAAAAATGTTTTTAAGCACTATATACAATAAAATAATTTTCAAAGACTTTAGATGATCATGATAAAATAACTAGTTTCTGACAAAGCACTCTTTTCTTGATTATAATAGCCGTTATGAAATGATCGAGAAATTTTTCGGTTCGATATCAGAGGGTGGAAAATGAAGTCTGAAATGGAGAATATTTTGCAAAATGCAGCGAAGTTGTACATGAGAAGGCAATTATCTCACCGAACCCAGCTCAGTAGACGCAAATACGGACAATATTTCATCAAACATGATTGGCGCTTTCATCGACGGTACACCTAAATGAATTGGGAAAACGTTGAATAGAACAATGTGAAAAGCACGCTTCTGCATAATACGAGGTGAAAATCGACATGGTAACGAGAAAAAAATATCGTTTTTTAAAAGGGAAAATTAAGCACTTTTTAAAAATACCCAATGAAAATAACACCTTTAAGGGCATTTAAAAAACGAAAATAAGCACCTTTAAGCACTTTTTAAAAAGCTACGCACCATGTATGGTTAATAACTAATAGCAGTTTTCCATACTATTGACTTACACACTTACTATTGACTTCCAAAAAATAAATATGAATTCCGAAAAATATAAGAAAAAAAATCATTAAATACTCCGAAAATAACTTAAGCTTTTTATATGTAATTTCGATAAACAATGACTTAAAAGATAAACAAGTCAACAGAATTACAGTTGTATTCCTTTTATGTAACTGAATAATTAAGTAATGGACGTGCGATTTAATATCAAACTTTATATTTCAGACTGAAGCCATACGTTTACATCATCGGAAATTTCCTTTATACATTGAATTAAGCTGTTTAGAACTTTTAGATAATTTAACTTTAAATTTCTTTTTTAAAAAAAAGAAGAAAAAACTGCAGCTATTTCAATCCGTCTTTGAAGCACTTTTTTTTAAAAACTTAGACCAGTAAAAGAGAAACTATCAGTAGCTTTTAGAATATTGTTCATCATAAATAAATATTTTTAATAAATGATAACGCATTTATTAAAAAATTACTGACTTAGGCTTTTTTTAGCATCCAGAGCTTATTTCTTCATACATATCTGTGTTTACCTGTTATCCGTGAAATAGTGTTTTTTATCACTAATTTCCACTTTTGTCATCTTATTCGTATCCTCTTTTACTCCTGCCATAAAGAGCCTAAAAAAGTGAAACATTCTCCCTTATGTCCTTCATGGTCTGGTCCAACATCAACTTCCCTTTTTAATTTCTTACCAGTGAGGATTGCTCATTCTGGTATGTTTTATTTTTTTTAAACAGACTAAGATATTTTGAAAACCATTAACGTTGATAATCCGTCCGTAGTGGCCAGGGAGCTAACATTACCACAGAAAGGTCATGGGTTCGAATCCAGTACACTGGCATGAAGGTTCTTTCATTCCCCATACAATCTGTCCTTACTGTGGGAGAAACGTTAGCCCACCTAATAGGGTGCCCCTACTGATACCTGAATGACGAGAATCAATCAGGTTGTCATTGAAAACGAAAATTGAAAAACTTCCAAGTTTTGGGTTAGATTCCCAAGGTACTATGTTTTATATCTAACAGTTTAACACCTTCCTTCTCGCTTCCGTTAAAATGACGGGGTAAGGTTTCGCCTTCTATTTCTTGCTCCCGAGACGGGATGGAGTGTTCAGTAGTAAACCGCCAATAAGAATAAAACTAGTTCATTTCTTTTGCCAGGAAAACATTTTATTTCTCATTTTACGCACCAGATGGTAGTACCAGGATATTTTTAAGGTAATTGCAGATAGTTAGTTTATTTTAAGCTAGTTACAGCACTGATCAATCACGTAATACAAATGCCAAAAAAAAAGTACTTTTATGACTGTTTTCTTGAAAATTAACCGATCGTTAAGGGGTTTATGGTTTAATGACAATATAAAGGAGATGGTTTTAAAATTCGATTTAAAGCTACTATTGCTGAAGTATTTTGCAAGAACAATGAACGCAATAACATCTCAATAAAATTACACTCTGACCAATACATTAAGGCCAATGTATATGCTCATATGGTTTAGAATAAAAAGAGGATTTTTATAAAACTTAACTGATTAAAGAAGTATTTAAAATTTTTTGATAAATGAATGCATTTTAAAATATTTAATTTTATTAAAAATACCTCTTGCAAGATAAATTAATGTTGCAGTACTGTAATGATATCTTAGTTATCTCTTCGACTGACAGTAAAAATAAAGTTGTGTAATTTTTTTTTGTCGAAATTAAAGTAAAACAATTTCTCCGTCATTGTAATGTTCGAGTTGATTATTAGGTCACGAATAAAGAATGCATTTATTTTGTCACATTGCAAGCTTGGGACATTTTAAAAGGACAATTTATTTCCCTTTTTTTGGGGACAAACTTGAGTCAATTCTCGTCACACGTTTAACCAATTGGCGGTTTAGCAAATGGGTAAAAATGGGAGAATGTTCCTTCCCAATACACTATTTCCTTATCTAATAATATGGAAAAACTGCTTTTGCTATGAGGAAAACAATGCAGGTAAAAATACCGACTTTTCACGGGCAGAACCATTAATTGTCTTAATATACTACGTTTTTCTCTTTATTTTCATCGTATTTGTTTTGAATTTAGGGTTCATACTAACCGGTTAAGGGTTTTTCCATTGAATTTAGAAAGTTTAATTTTCTTAAGCATTTTTGTAGAGTCAAAATAAATTTTTGAAATTTTTCGTAGTGTGGTAAGAGGAGTAAGCAAGATTTGCAATGTAAAGAGGGAAAGTGTGGAAATAGGGGAAATCGAGTAACCATGAGATTCCTATTCCATTTACGAAAAAGAATAGAGTAAAAGTAATTGTTTTTTTACAACCTTTTTTTTTTGAGAATATTCTCTTTTCATTATTTTCTACATATCTATACAATAAGTTCCCTATTGGATTTGTTGTTCCTTAAAAAAAGTAATCTTTTAGGTTAGTTTTCTTATTGAATGAAAATAACAACTGTTCAATATAGCACGCGCTTAATTATATCGAGCTTTATTTTATTTTTGTTAAACGCTATATAATAAGAGCTACCTTGTAACAAAATCAATTTGTAGAAAAGAAAATACACATTTGTGGAGCTAATAATTTATTTTTCATCTAAATAACCACTATTAACCAAAAGTAATTTTCATACAGAGATATAACAATTTTTTTGGACTCTATAATCTTTCACAACAATCCCTTGGCGCAAGCCGATTGTAAATTCTTTAAAAAAAAGCTACAAACATAAAGAAAACAACAGTAATAACAAATTATTACTTGATATATCACAGAATGTTTTGTTTTTTTCCCCTCCATACTTTCTTGTTTAAATTTTTCAGCATAAAAAAAGGAGTTTTTACGCGAAAATGCATTTTGAAAAACCAAAACCTACAAAAGCAATTAATTATCAATTGAAAAAAAAATGATTTTCTAACAATTAGGAAGAACAAAATGGAGACTTAGTGAATAGAATTTGCTATCCAAATAGTGGATGAAACTTGTTGCTGCTAGTGGGTTTTTTTTTGAGCAAATAGCAGGAGTTCAATGAATACATTTCTGAACACGTTTATTAAAAAGATTGCTACAGATTTAAGCATTTCATGCAATGAAAATAAATTCTGTAAAAATAAATTTCATTTTCTTTTATCTATAATAGATATTTATGAAACCAAAACAAGTTTCTACATTATTTAAATGTGTAGGTAAATGCTGAATTAACCCTTAAAACGCTATTGAATAAAAGAAACAGTTTAAATATAGCACCTCATATTATGAAGAAATTCATCACCAATGATATGAGATCATAACAAAATTATTTCTTATAATTATGCACGATAGTGGAAACTATATTATTTCAAAACATATATTGCAGATTTTAATCATACTCGCTTCTTTTTCTTCTTAAGGATGCTTTAACAATTGTCTCTTTTATTTTGATCGAAATGTTCAGAGCACAAATAAAGTTAGGAGTCTTCAACCTTTCGCTCAGAGGTTAAATCCATAATTTCATGTTCAATTTTTTCTTGTTTTAATTACAGTTTTTCAATTATTACAGTAAAAATTAGGACTATGGAATGATATACCCTATTGACAGCACATATTAAAGAGAAGCTAGCCTCCACATCCATTGGAACCTTCAGTTGGTGAAAATTTCCCCTAACAGCGTGATTCTGTCTCACAAATATTCTTAAAATTGAAAAAAATGTTTCCAGGATAAAAATCGTAAAGGCTAGTTTATATTTGAGTTGATTTGATTTGTTCATTTACGTCGCACTAGAGCTGCACAATGTGCTATTGGCGACGGTCTGGGAAACATCCCTGAGGATGATCCGAAGACATGCCATCACGATTTTGATCCTCCGCAGACGGGATGGCACCCCCGCTTCGATAGCCCGACGACCTGCACTCGAAGTCGAGCACTTTACGGTAGAACAGTTTAATGAGGACTGATCCAAGTGGTCACCCAACCGCAGCCAGTGATGCTTGACTTCGGTGATCTTCTGGGAACCGTGTCTTAACGATCAGTCCACTGCGGGACAGGCTAGTTTATATGGTAAAAGAAGTCATATGTATAATTTGTAATAATTGGGTACTTGCACTTCAAGAAGAAGAAGAAGATCACAATACCCACACATGTGACCTATGCACCAGCTGATCGCTTATAAGCAAAATGGCGGGTTAAAGTTGAGCTAAGTTTCTCCGCATAAGTTAGAATGTTGATTAACGTGAAATTAGTTGAATACAGTGCCGTATCGCACATTGAATTTATTGAAATGTAATCCTTTCTCGTCTACTCAACTTAGATTGATAATTTGTTTACGTATTTTATTGAAACCATGACATATTTTTCGTTTGTGTACCTGGCAACTTCGGGGCATAACTAGTTTGTTTATATTCTGCATCACTTCATGCCTGTCTTTATGTTAAGAAATATAAATAATTGAAATTTTTGCGAAAGAATCTTAGTGTAAGAATGTAGAATTGCCAAATACTTGCCGGGCGTGGCTTACACAAAGAACAGTTGCTGACCTAAGCAAATGGCACGTTTCAACAACCAATCAGGATCGAGATACCTACACTACGTCACGTCACTTGCAGGTACACCATTATAAACTGCGCGGTTTTCTTCGAATTATACTGAATTACTAAAATTATCTACATAATAAAGAGAAGTAGTGCAGATATAAGTCATTTCGGAGCCTTAAAATTCACGAGCCTCAAAAAGGAGTTAACCATTTCAGACTACATGTGAAGTTATATTACGTGAAGTATTTCCATTTATTTTAAATTAACCCCTCAGTCAATTTTTAAAAATTATTATTAAAACTGTGCCACGTTTTCGTTTTGTAAATTTTTGATTGATTTTATGTAAATAATTGTTGGTACGAGGCACTCGGTGCTTTCAAATGGAAGATTCTTCCATGGGTTGACGTGATCTCTGCTGTTTGTTACTGTCATCTTCAAGTCATCTTAGCGTCTAGGGCAAGGCTGTACTCTTGAGGTGCTCACGTTTTTTTGACGTTTGTAATGTTCTAAGCTTGTGTTTCCGTGCAGTGGCCAGCAAGTAGTTTTGCTGGAGCCTAGGGTGTGCCGGCTGTTTCAGTCTGCTACTTCTCATGTGCTGTTTGCATTCTATTGCAATGATGCCTATCATGTGACTGCGGATGAGCCTAAGGGCTTAGGTTAATATGTTTACCTGAATTTATCTGTTTTGTAATTATTGTCATTTCAGTCTAAATGAAACATTAAATGGAGTTGGCTTATCGCTATTTTTATAACCATCAGTAATTATTTCCTCTGAAACAATTTCCATTTCCCAGTCTTTTTCAATTTCTTAGTAAACAAATGTTTTAAAATGAACGACACAATTCAACGAAGCACTAGTATCCCGCTAGAAATGGTTGAAGACCCCTGGACTAAAGCAAAGAATAAAGGAAGACATACCTAATTCCAGTTAGGATCTAACTGTAAAAACACTAAATAAATTCCTATTAGTATAAACTATTCTTTTAAAAAAAAAATTCCCATAAAATAATCATCTCTAAGAAATAATATTATTATTTATAAATGAAATCAGATAACATACGAGTTACATTTTATTTTTATCTGTTTGACATAAAAAAGGACAATTTTTGCTTTTTTTTTTATTTCAGTTGAAAATTATTATTAATCAGAACAATTGACATTATTTAATATTTTTAAAAGATATAAATTTTTACGAAGCTGAAAATAGCAGAATATCTATTAAAACTGCAATTTTATAATTGCCAAATGATAGTTATAAACTGTCTATTACATTTAATATAAAATTTGCCTCATCGCATCTACGTTCACCTTGAGGAAACAACTTTCTTAAGAAGAAAAAATCTTCAATTGAGCTACTAACTCTAAGTAATGATATAAATATTGAATCTCGTGTATTTTTTGATTTAAATAATTGTGAGTATAAAATTATTTCAAATAGAGAAATATTCAAAAGCAACACTTTCAAGTATAACTTTGTTATATGAACAATAAATATTCTAATATGTTGGTCTAGAAGGATAGAGTACAAAATAAGGCTCTTTAAAATTTTGCCTTGTCGCAGCAAATGTTTTTCATATAAAAGTGTGGGTGTAGCATTTTTTTTTTTTGAAAATACAATTTTACTGCGAATGTCAATTATTCTCTTTACAAGATGGCTATAAATATTTCAGCATATAATTACATTAGTTATAAACTCTTCTTTAAAGTGAAACAAATAATCATAGTATCATTTTTACGTTACAGTATCATGCAAAAAATCGTAAGAGATGCTTAGTAAACATACATTTCATTATAAATACAATTATACATTTAATAGAGCACTAGATCCAAAAGAATATATCGGTATATTTTTTTTTAAATCAATGAACATTTTTAGTGAATAGGTTTTAGTTTCACAATCTTAATGAAAAGATACTGGTATTTGAAACTAAATATTGCAACGGGCATATACTTATTCAAAGAATAATTTTTTTTTAATATGAATAACACCACACTTCATAAATGTCTAATAAAGTTAAAATTAAGAGGCTAAACAGAATAACGGATTCAAGTACCATAAATTTTCAACACGAACATGATTTATCAACATTTTGCATGTAACAATAAAATTTATTATAACACTTGTGATCTCTCCAACTTTTCTGTCATTTTTAAAATAAAAGTGAAAAAAGAACAAATGAGTAAAGTTTTCCTTCCTCATTTGTTCTTTCTTTAAAAAATATATAATTTTTAGAATTATTAATAAAAAAGATAATAAGCGTTTTTGAAACATTATAAGCATGGGTCTAATTATATTTCTATGAGCCAGCATGTTATGGAATAGCTCATCTAATATTTTACAAAAAAAAAAAAAAAAATGTGAGCCAGCTACCTTTTTTTTAAGGTCTCGTGGCTGAATAAAAGTATATGTTAATTTTCCTTTTACTATTTGTAAAGGTAAAGTTAACGCAAGTACATATGAAATATAATTAAATGATAGCAAGTAAAAATTATTTTTATCCATGCTGTTATCATTTAATTCTAAAATATTCATACAAATAATTAAAATTATACTCTTTGCAATTAGCATAGGTGTCACAAGATTATGCAATTTCAAATCTCTTCACATTTCCCCCTCTCCGTTACAACAGCTTCCATAAATATTACTTTTACCCCATAACAGACTGCTTCAAGCTCAAATACTTGGGCGTGGGGAAAAAAGGATATTTACCAGAACCATAGTAAGTGAGTGGGGTAATTCCGTAACCTTGATATACCGATTCGATTTATAAAGAGTATAAATAAAGATATTAATTTTTTTATATGACATAATGGGAAAAATAAACTGTAATCAAAAGTTTAACCATATACTGATCGAACTTTTCAACAATTTTTTTTTTTGCATCTCTGTTTGGCAAGGAAATTAAAGATCAATGCACTAAATATAATATATGTATATATCAGTGTGTTTTTTAGCGGATCATTTATCAAAGTTCATGTCCTGCGTGAGCTAAAAGGTTATTCATACGTTATAAAAATGAGTATTTTTAAAATATTGGTGCCATTTCATAAAATTTTTAGATCAAGGGTATTGAAACATGTCACTAATTGTACAGTCACTCATTTACGTGTGTTTTGTAAGCAAAGTTTCACTAGCTGATATGTACAACGGACAACGAATTTCTCCATGCTAAATTAATAAGCTCCTCATTAAAGTGTTGGCAACAATTGGCGAGCAGCAATATACAAATCTCAGTAACTTCTTCAAAAGTTATGAGATCGAAAACTAGAAAAAAAAATGCTCGCACCGTAAAAGTCACTTTAAATGCACAATCTTTATTGATAACGGCAAAAAAAAATTAAATAATAAAAAAGAAGCACTTTCATGCGAGTTTCGTGAAATGTTTCCAGGTTTTCTCCGTTCGGATTGTAAAAGAGTCCATAAGGAACATGAATATTCGGATGAAACTTTGGTTACACAATTTTGGTTAAAAAAGTTGAAGGAACTCATTTACGCCATCAATTGCTTCAAACTATTATAAAAATAATAAACGGTGTACTTAACTAACAATAGTAAACATTTAAGAAATTAAAAAATCTTTAATCTTAATAAACCATCGAATATCTTGAGTTGGAATTCATAGTTCCATTTAATATCAATAAGCATTTTATATTTAGAGTTAAGATTTGAACTGAAGTTATAATCTCAATAAATCATTGTGTATCAAAAATTGCAATTCTAACTCAACCTCTATTTTTAATCTTAATAATTCTTTTAAAATATCCAAAATTCGAATTCAAATTCAAAATGGACTCTTTTACAGCTTGGACGATCAGTGACCAACGTCTTTTGTTGTCTTAAATCCATTTTTTTACAAAAACTGATGCTAGTAGTTAAGTTATCAATCAGTAAATAGAAATTGGTCAGTAGCAGACTGCCTTATCACAAGAATGTTCCATTATTTGATCTACAAATAATATCACTGATTTTTTGTATTAGGCCCAGCCTTTGCACCACCCAAAGGGAAACCAAATCTGGAATCGAAATCCGAAACTCTTCCTAGGTTTCTTAAGAATTGAAGAAAAAAAAAACACATTAAAAAGGAAATCAGATTATTTTAAGATTAAAAGACGATATCCAGAACCGTCTTCTTGGCTCAATTTTTGAGCCAGTTTAACAAATGCTGTCTCAGCTCATCCGGAAATTAAAAAAAAAAAAAACTCAATCCAGATAAATCATATTCTTTTTTTTAATTGGCTTAAGAATTCCAGTTTCAGCCTCATCCATTCCAGTTCCTCAATTTTTTTGTTTTCCAAATAAATCTCAAGTGCAACTTTGAACACTATCGCTTATTGATTCCTCAGATTCCAAGGGAGTCGAAGAACCCTCCCTTTTTGGTTTTAGGAGGCAAAGGAGGCTCTTTTGGCTTCTTTCCGATGCCCTTGGGTGGCAGAGGAGGCTTCATTCTAGGATCGGGAATTTTTCCCGCTTTGACATCATCATACAAGTCCGCATACACCATTTCGTCACTGCTGTCCGGCCTGTAAGGCTGTAAAAGTCAGAAAAAACAATAAATTCAAAGTATTATTTATTAAAGACTCAAATTATTATAAGATAAAAAGAATTAAAGTATTTATGAAAACTTCGATGTAAGTTTTAATCAAATAAGACATGTAAGGATAGTCCATAATAAAAGCGAATTTTTTGGGCAGCAAAAATATAAATTTTTCGGATTCCCGGCTAGCTGTGTTGACGGAAATTATAATTTTTTTCTGTCCTGCTTTGTCACCGGTAATCATTTAAACAACGA
The DNA here is from genome assembly GCF_043381705.1 of Parasteatoda tepidariorum. NCBI lineage: Eukaryota > Metazoa > Arthropoda > Arachnida > Araneae > Theridiidae > Parasteatoda > Parasteatoda tepidariorum. Next base: position 11,218,931 of record NC_092206.1, read on the forward strand.
GATTTGAAGCCTTAGATAAATTGTGTAATAAAAACCATGGTAAGATTTAAGTAAGACCTTGCGTAAGATTTAAATAAAATATTCCGTTAGGTACATTTTAAATTGGTAACGAAATAAAATAATTTTAGGTCTATGGTGTTTAACTTTTACACATATAGATATCCAGATTTAGCAATTGTGCAATAATCTAAGATTTACAAAAGTAATATTTCAAATAACACCTTATCGCTCCTTAATATGGTGAATTTGCTTTATTAAGATACGCATAAACCAAACCGAAATTCAAATATATATTAATTCATTGCTATTAAAATTGTCGCGCTTAGAAAGAGTTATTAGAATGAAACAAATTTTTTACATACGTAAGCACTAAGTTGATATAAGTAATTGCAGGGAAAATTACTCTTGGGCTAACGTGAAAACAGGGCGCTTTCAGTCAGGCATTGATGCACATAAATCCCTAATAATGTCTCGCGGCATCTAATTCCACAGTTGTAGTAAAAACGCTGCTAATTCGACTAAACTCGGAGGCTGTCAAACTTGATGTCCTAATGGCCCAGATGTGTTGAAGGGTGACACAAAAGTACCACTGGACTGTTATGGCACCATGGGTCAATATTAGGGGTGTTGGTGTGTTGCTTGCCTTCCAGCACGTACCAGAAGCTGTAGAAGCGGTGTGTAACTGTACATGGCCCACAAGATTGACACAGACCCACCGCTGTCTTTGATTCGAGTAGTGTCGCTCTCGCCGGGATTGGATTGCAACCAAATGGAACCAGCTCGTCTTCAGTGATGAAACCAGATTTAATTTCGACAGTGATGACCATCGTGTAGGAGTGTTTAAACCCCATGAGTGTTTATTCCCCAATCCCACAACATCACACCGTTCTATATCTGGTCTAATGATATGGGATAACATCGTATACGATACACAATCACCCCAATATCGATCTACATCGTCATGACAATCTAGTGATTCGGTATGCTCGTGATATCCTTAATCTACCCGTGTTACCACTCGTGACAACAGGAGTCATTTTTAACAAGCAGTGCAGTGCCCGGTCACACACAGCAAGGGTGTCACAAGACTGCCTCCGCAACATTACTCCCCTACTCCTTGATCTCCAGATTTATCACGGAATGAGCAAATCTGAGACTATTTGGGTAAGTTGAGCAGTCTCCGAGTTTAGTCGATTCAGCAGTGTTTTTACAGCAACTGTTGAACGAGATGCCGTTAGGACATCATAAAGAATGCCTTAATGCCCGACAATAACTTTTCCTGCAATTCCTGTGGTTCAAGACAGTAGTAAAACCTACATTCATACGTATTCCTCCTCCAATAAATATTCGTTTTGATTTTTTTTTATTCATTTATTTATATCAATGTTGCACTCCGTATGTTAAATTTTGTTTCATTCTGATAACTCTTTCAAAGTGCGCTATATTTTTTTTATGTCACTGAGTGTTCATAATTGAAAGCAAAATTTTAACCATTTTTACCAAAGTAGTAAGAGAAATCTAGAGTTTTAAATATATAATGGAGGTTTTGTTTAACAGATTTCTTAACGTTAAAAAGCATTGAAAATTGTTTGAAAAAAAAGTTGAGCATTAACCTTTAAAGTTATATTTTATTGATCCATGTGTTTTTTTTTGAAAACTGGTGATAGTAATTACTATTGCGAATTTTTGTAAGTCTACAAAAGTACTGTGTTGCTTTTATCCAACAGACTATTTTTCTCTCGTGTAAAAATAAATCATTACGCACTCTGGTACGAATTCTATAATTGTGAATTAAATGATTTAATTTACTGCTTGAATTTATTTTATTTCATTAGTTCTAAATTTTGATCTGCGACATTTGAGAATTCACTAAAGAAATGTAACATTGAAATATCAAACTAAATCTTTTTCGAGTTTTAAAAAGCTAAATGCTACCTATTTTTCTCTAAATTGGATGCTTGTAAATATTTTTTGTAAACTAAATCTTAAAAAAAAGATGCATAAAAAATTTGATAGTTTTATTTGTAAACTCATTAAAGGAACAATTATAATGTTTGAGTCATTAAAATTGTTTTGAAATTTGAAAAACTAAGGTATCTCCAACATATGCTGCTAAGATGGTTTAAAATTAGCTCTTTTTATTAAAATACTTTGTTTAATAAGTCAAGACTAATACAAAATTTTGTTTTTGTTTGTGATTCGTTTATAAATAAACATTTATTTACATCCCATTATTATTATGGAAGAAATTACATTAATATTTATTAAATATAGTAATAAATATTTATGGGACAAATACAATTAAAATATATTGTATAAAGTTCAAAGTCATTTTAAATTTTGATATGCTTTGATATTTCCGAATTTTTGATGCAAAATAACATGAAAATTTTTAAAACCACAAATATGGTTTTCAATCATCAGTGGTGTAAAGCTAAAATATTTTCAAGACTTTACCATTTTATTTATTATGATGGCTTTAAACTAATAAATTACAAGATTTCATGTTATGATATTAGATCATGGGTGAAAAATAATTATCTAAGTTTTTAAGTAGTAGTAGCAAAATCATTTATAAATATACAGTAATGAATTCATTTCTCAAAAAATTTTACAAAATAAATTGTTCAGATTTCAAAGTCATTTTAGAATTTTAATACGTTTAAGGCATTTTTAAAATTTTTGATGAAAAATAGTTTTCAAGCATTACACTATCTGTCTAAATTATTATTACTCACTATAAGATTCTATGTAAAATCTTAATTATCAGGTGATCCTATGCAGCTTTATTGTTTTTGCGCGACTGAAACCGGTTTGCACTTGTTTACGTTAGTGTATTAATTGGTTATATAAGACGGTATATAATATAAATTTAACGATACGATAAATTAGACGATATATTATATGAATATAGAATATTTATTATATGAAGTATTATATTATTAAATATCCAAATTATTAGACGCATTGTAGTTTTTTAATAATGACATGTTTTGCACGAGTTTATAGGCAATACTTTTATAGTTAAACATACATGTAATGGGTTTTTATTCAGGAGATTTTTTATATAGCACTTCCTATTTGTATTTATTTTGAACGTATTACATTACAATGTTTAGCAATTAATACAGGAACGTAAACAAATGCAAACAGATTAAAAACAATACAGCTGTTTAGTATCAATGGGTTAAATTAGACGATATATAATATAAATTTAACGATACGATAAACTAGACGATGTATTAATATAGAATATTTATTATATCAAATATTAAACTGTAATAATTAGATCAAATTATTCGACGCACTGTAGTTTTATAATAATGACATGATTTGCACGAGTTTGTAGTATTTAAACATACATGTAATGGGCTTTTATTCAGATTTTTTATATACTTCCTATTTGTATTTAGTTTTAACGTATTGCATTACAATGTTAACCCATTGATACAGGAGCGTAAACAAGTGCAAACTGGTTTCAGTTATGTAAAAACAATAAAGCTGTATAGTATCACCTGATAATTAAGATTTTACATAGAATCTTATAGTGCGTTTAATAACATGGCTGTAAAAGTGCAAAATGATTCAAACTAAAAATGTCTCCTTATATTTCCAATACTCTTATCGTTGCATTTATTGTGATGACGTTTAAAATAATGAATTACAATGTTATGATTCATAAAAATGAGATGTCATGGGAATCATGAAAGGGAAAATAATATTCCGGAATATCTTAAGTTCTTTTTTATCTAAAGAAACCAATCCTACTAAAAATCCCTTCATTTTTCCAGAGATCTATAAAAGGATGTATCGTTAAGCATCTCCATAAAACTTTTGAATGCCTTGTTTTTATGCGATTGTGAGGATAGTTTTACTTAAAAATATAAAAATAAAACATTTTACGACACTCAATTTATTTCGTTGTCAAAGGGAACAAGGAAAGGTTTTTTTTTTTTTTTACAGATGTACTTTACTGATATTAAAAGTAATTTCGGAAAAATGATACGAATCTTTAATGCATCTCGGAATACATTGTTCTTTATTTTATCGTTAAGAAAGGATAGATATTTTCGAAACTGGAAATATTCCACGATAGAAATCATTACAAATTCGTACATCGTAAGCATCCTTCCCTGAATAAAACTAAAACTAAACTCAGCGGCGCGACAGCCCTAGAGGGCCAAGGCCTACTGTGCCCATCTCAGTTTTCTTGACCTTGGGCTCTGGGGTGCAGAAGCAGATGTTCCGGTCAGGTGGTCAGCCGAACGCGGAACCCCCAGTGTTTAGTTCCCAAGCATGCTTGGTACTCATTTATCGACCCACTGAAGGGATGAAAGGCTCAGTCAGCCTTACCCGGCCCGAGGATCGAACCAGGGACCTGTGGCACGACAGCGCGAAGCCCTACCGCTCAGCCACAGGGCACCCCTTCCCTTATTATCCCGAGTTAACTCGTGTACGTATGTTTTGCAAATATTTATCATCCCGAGAAAACTCGGGCTTAGAAGAATTTGTCAGTGTATTTTGTTTTATCACGTTTTTACTCGGTCGGAAGAATGAAAGCATAATCTGCTGTGATGGGAAGTTTGCCGAGTTTTATTTGGGAGTTTTGATGTTGGACTGCACACGTGTTTTGTGCCATTGTAATATACGATGGTTGCTGAATTGACACAGCAGTAAGAGTTAAAAAAAAAAGGCGTATTCCTTCACTGACGTTTGTTGAAGTATCACTTTTGTGTTGTCCCTTGTTTTAAGAACTGTCATACAAAGACTCATATTTAACTTTTTTTTCATTTGCCCGAAATAACTCGGGATAGTAAGTTGATTTTAAATTAAAGGTTTCTTACACATAAAAAAAATTCAAATTTCAACTCTGTTATGTTGCTACATCACACCTGGTCAATATTCTACTCCTCAATCGTTTTTTTAGTTTTCGCTCATTTAACCGCACTAGCCTTCTGATTTTAAAATTGATAAATTTTTTCAAAACGTGTACATTATGTTTTGTTTTAGTTCCTTGTATTTATTAATAAAAAATAAAAAAATTATGTTTTTTGCATTTTTTTTGGAAATAATTGGTAAGCGAAGTGGTTAAATATGTAAGGTTTTTTTTTTACCATGTATATTTACCACGAAAACCAATACAGAATTGAGGGTTTTTATTAAATATATATTGTAAACATCTATTGTAAACATCTATCATACAGGGTATTCTAAAACTCACGCACAAAGAAATTAAGATGACGAATGTAGAAATTTTTATTGATTTATATTTTATGCAGTATTACTATATATAGAATAGCATATTCCGTGAATTATCTTTGTAATTTTGCTGTCAGTTTGTATAAATGTCGATACAGCACTTTTTTTTCCAGAGACTTTTTTGGAATAAACCTAGACTTGAAAAAAAAATCTACGAAAAAAAGTATGTATTGTGTTAAAAATTTAGTTTATATTTTTGAGCTTTATACTTTGGTGGATTTAAAAGAGTTTATGGATTGTGAATTTATACAACCTACTTGTATAGTATCCTACCTTTTGCAGCTTCCGATGTGAACTTGAGCGTAGCATATTTGGTCAGTTCTTTGTTTACTGGTTGTGCACGGTGGAATGGTAATGCCAAATCGACATATATCACTGGAGACGGATTAAGATATTTCTGAAACATGCCATCACAACAATTTCATGCATCATACATATCATTAGTCACACAAAGCAAGTTAGTCATAAAACACACACAGAGACATTTATTGAGATCTTAAGAATAAAAGGGAAAAAAAGCAATCAAAAGCTTATAATTCTTATCGCGTTTCAGAACGCGACCATGATGACATGATTCTTTTTTCACGCCAAGGATATCCATACATGAGACAAGCTTATCTGACTTCAGCAGCTCAGTATCACACGGATGTAAATTTGATTTGGGAACGATTTATTTCATTGAAAAATGGAGTTTGAGGTGCGTTATAGTTGCGAATATGTACATATTTTTTTCGTTTTTATTAGATTTAGGGTATTTAAACATGTAAACAACTGTGCGTGTTCGGTTCTTCCGAAAGGGTATCTAATTTACTGATCTACGAGTTTCATGTTAATATTTTGATGGAATAGGAAAAGAGTATTCTTATTGAAATAGCTGGGTGTAGATTTGTCGCTTGCAGTTTTTAAAAAAATATTAGGAGCATTTCATTACAGTAAAATCGGATACCGTCAATAATAATAAACTGTAAATTCCAGCGTTTGCAGCATTGATTTTTAAAGTAAATTAGGCTCGTAAAAGTCAACTCTAATTATTATTTGTTAATGTATTTATTTTTAATAAATTTATACTAAAAATCTTTCGTCAAGTTTTTTTTTTGCCGCATCCTGTACTTATTTTTTTTAACTATTTAAACTTGAAAAAAAATTTATTTTCAAAAAATAATCTTTTTTTCTGAAATTTTTTTTTATTAAGTTATGGATGGGTTGGATTCAGTAAATACAAATTTAAAAAAAAAATAAATAAATAAAATAATGCCTCTAAGTTTTCGGTCTGTTAACAAAGTTTTGGTGTCAAATTAATCAGAATAAAATTAAATAACAAAAAATTAAAAAGTTTGAGTCAGAACACCCCTGAGACCCACTAGGCAATTTAAAAGTTCCTTATCCGTATGTTTGTAAAATTTTATGCATAATAATTGCGAATTTTCATTTTATGAGCATACCTGTGAGTTACCTCCATTTTCTCTAGAATGGGACAGACCTTCAGCCCACTCTATGGAATCAGGACCTGACCCGTGTTTGGGACAGGGCTCTCTTTTGCTGGAGCTCCCTGAAGTCCTCCTCTGGACTTTAGTGTTGGTTTGGGGACTTTGTTGTTGTTCTTTACAATCTTGTCTGCAGTAGAGTACATTCTGGTATGCTCGTGAAAAATCAGCAGGCAGAGACTGTCTCATGCGGGCACTTGGGAAGGAAGGCACAGACTGCTAACAAAGCATTCATCAACATGCATGCGATTAGTTTAATTAAATGCATCCCATTCATTAAATTATGGTTAGGAATTTTTTTTTTATAGTTCGAAAAAGAATCCCGTTCACAAAACAGAACTAATGGAACTTCCAAGTCCTCAAGCAACTATAAATATGCTAAAATGCAACTTAAATTCTAGTTTTGTGTCATGCCCAGATTAAATTCCAAATCTTATCTTTGTTCATGTTTCAATGTAACTCGAAGTATGTTTTTTTTTCATTTTAGATGCAACTCAAAATACAATTTTTGGACTTGCTGATACAATTCATATCATTTTTGTTCTAAGGTAATTCTGAATATTAAATTCTGCTCTGACGAAACACAAAAACTTATTTTCATTCAAGTCTTGACGTGAATAAAACAATCATATTGTTTCTTACTACACCACGTCGCTTTTTGTTAAAGTCTTGAAGTAACAATAAATATCAAACATGGTTTGACTTTTATTGCGAACCATAATCTCACCTTTTAGTTTAAGTCCTGATGCAATCTTATTGTTTTAAGTTTCAGAAACAATATTTTGCAAATTTTATTGCATCCAACTTGCTCCGGACAGCAAATATATATTTTAAAGTGGTTAGTTTACCAATTGTGATTCTTGGTTTAATAAATTCAATTTAGTAGACTTTTATCCACCACTATTTCTAAATAATTCATAGGGTTAGATAATTCACCACTTTATAGTACTTACGTCATGCTATACCTTTTGAAAATAGAGCAAAAATTGTCAAATATTTGCAAAATTTACGTTGTAGTTAATTACCGTTTTTTTTTAAAATTATTTTGGCGTGTCCGGAGCAGTTGGCATCTCTGTATTTATACAGAGCATCCTTTAAAAACCACGAAGTGCTTTCCGTACTTCACAGATAAAATTACAAATTTTGAATTTTATGAATATCATAGGCATGCTTAATTTATCGATAACTCGATCGAAATTGTCTTGGAAATTATTAGTGTCGTTTTGTGAACGCGAAATGTTCGATTAGTAATGTTTTTTATCATATTATTCATTCAACTCGAAGACTATTTATCAGCACACACAATTCATAAATCGGTTAATATACAAATTTGTATTTCTTGGCGTGGTAATTAATTGGTCAGGCAGTTTAAATTCTCACTACTTCTACCATTTAAAGATTTGAAAAACTAGTATAAGTATAACAAAAATCAAACCTTTAGACTTAAAGCACTTTAAGTAAGTTTCGTTATACAATATTGCTTAAAGGTTTTAAAAAATAAAATAGCTGTTTGCTCAATGCTTCATTATATAATATTTCAATGCGTTTCTTTAGAAATAATATTTGGAAAACGTGTGGTGTATAATGTTAGGTCAAAATGGCTGTTCACGTTATTGAAATCTAAGTGAATACAAAACGTCTTATAAACTTAAAGTTTTAATACCAATATATAACGCACTTCTAACATTATCTGTCATGAATAAACTTCTAACACAAGCAATAAATATTTATAAATAGTATTTTAAACGCTGATCGAAAAAAAATTTATGCTCCAACTACCAGTTTCCCTAGTATAACAGTTTTAACGTCATTCAATAATTTATGCATTTACTATTCCATTTGTGGGATATTATGGATTGCATAACTAGGGCACATTGATATGGGATGAAACATGTAAAATTTCAATACAGAATACTTTAAAATATACTAACTACTCATCATGAAGTATTAAAAAAAAATGCATGGATTTCATAAGTTTTGGAAGAAATTATATTTTTGACTTTATTAAATCAAATATTTTATAATTTATGAAGTTAACTGTTAGATAGTGTTAACTATGTTACAGCTATTAGAAAGAATTAACAATGTTACAATTGTTAAAAGAAGATATGTTAACTTCTGCAGTTCCATAAGCTTTAAAAATATATTTAATGTTCAGATTTCCATGTTGTTTGCAAAATGAGATATTAAGTGTTTTTCAATATTTATCACCTTTGTACATTCTTTTTTCTAAAATGATATTTATCCATAGATTTTTTTGCTATCAACTAGAAAGTTTTTAATAATATAAAATTTTAACAGCTGATACGAATGAAACATCTATTATAATAATCTATATAAAATATATGATTAGACAGTTGTTGACGGTTAATATCAAAACCAATTTCGTTTAAATTTTATCTTTTCAGAAATTTACAAAAGATAATTGCATTTTATTGTAATTTAGTTAAACATCGCTCGCGATATTGTAACAAAATTGCAGTCTATTCCTTTTTTAAAAGCATTATTATTGCTAAAAAAATTTAATTTTAATGAAAAAAATATTGGTCTGACGCTTTGCAAGGCTTGTAATATACTTTTACTTTAAAAAAATATAAAATTTGGATTATTTTTGTGCTGTATAAACAAAACTGAATTCTTACTTTAAATAATCAAATAATAAATATATAAATAAACGACTATACTAAATTTTCAGAAAATAAAAAAAAGCGAAATACTCTTTAAAATTAGAATCTTCAGCAATTATAATTTTCAAGATAGTAAAAATTTAAAAAAATAAATTGAACAGTTAACAAGTTTCCAAATTTAAACACAACAAATTTAATCTACTTCAATAAGCGAATTCTTAAGGAAATGCGTGATTAATTTTAAAGTTATTGTCCTAAAATATATTAAAACTTGGTTAACACAATCAAATTAAAACATGCTGCATTATTAAATACTTTGGCAAGCCAAAATGTGCAAACCACAAATTGGTAGTGTAATTTCCTTACCCCCTGACGGTGGAATGGCATGTTTTCGTACATGACGTTTCCTTCGGATTCTGGTGCAGATGGTCCATTCTGTTTGGTGTCAGATCCGCTAACATTCTGGTAGAGGCTATCGCCTCCCCCCAGAGGAGCTTTACCGGGACTGCTGATATAACCTGATACAACAAATGATTCATTACAAAAGATGTTAAAAAAGGTGCTTAACCAAATTATTCAACAAAAAATAAGCACATTTTATGTACTTTTCAAGTACTCAAAAAAATATTTTAAGCACTAAAAAATTATCATAGTCAGGCAGGGTTGGAAAGTTTTTGACAATTGACAGTTTTTTCTGCTTTTAACCGTCATGACAAAAAAAAAGGCATTGCTTTTGACAGTTGTCCAAAATCACGAAAGTTTGAATCGTTTTCATACGCTACGGACTGGCAATACGCCGAAATAGATAGGGGTTGAACTAATTGTGAAAACGTTGAATAGAACAATGTGAACTGTGTCTTTTTGCAAAAATCTACATGGTAAAGGAAAAATATCATTTTGGAAAAGGGAAAATAAAGCAATTTTTAAAAACACCCAATAGAAAAAGCACCTTTAAGGGCCAACGAAAATCGAAAATAAGCACCTTTAAGCACTTGTAAAAAATGTATATTACATGCGTAATAAAAGTAATTTTTTTTTTACTGTTCCTTGCAGTCAACGATTTTTTTAAAAAGATTTCGTTAAGATTTAAGATAAAAAGATTTATGATATTCTACTTCGTTTATATTTTCTGCTTTAACAAACATGTTTGAATAGAAAATGCATATGCATGAGGGAAGAAAGATTAAACGATGTATAGTGCAAATGGTATGAAATACGATTGTTTCTTCATTTTCCTTTCTTTTTTCATAATTAGTGTTTTAAAGTAGTGATGGCAAAACATTTTTTACTCAAAGGAGGAAAAATTATGCGCATAATTTTAGTAGTTTATATGCGAACTAAAGACAACGTCTAAAGTTTATAGAATTTAACAGTTTATTTAACATTAAAAACATTAATGATTTTACGAATTAACTTTCTAAACGAATGTGTTTTTCCCAAAGAAGCAATCTTGTGTATTTTTTCTTAATTTTATCTTTCAGAGCTTTTCCAAATATTACATTTTTTTAAAAAAAAATTATATTTTAAACTAATTAAATATTAACACGTATACTTTTTTTTTAAAGAACATGATTTATTTGCTAAAAGCTGATAAAAAATTAATTTTCATGAAAACCTTTCAAGTTCGAGATGTTTATACTTTAAAGTACTTACATAAAGGGTAGGGTATCGAACATTTTCTGAAATTTCCTTTAAATATATTAATTTCAATTAATTAAATTCATTAAAAGACATCATTGTTCTTTAATAAAAATAATAGATTCATTTCAAATGTTTAGTTTAAAAAAATGTTTACTTTGGTAGTCTGAATATGCGAAAAGAATTGAAAAACCTTTAATATTTAAACGAAGAGTTTGAATGTTTGGAGAGCGTCTCTTCCAGAACCCTTTGAAACACCCACCTGAAATTTCAGCAGAGGTTGCAAGGGTTAATATTATCCTTCGATCATTAAAATTTTTTAAAATTCAGTTAAGGAAAGACGAGGAATTTTATCGTTAGTTCAACATCAGCATTAAACTGTATATGTTACCGTGAAGGACCGAAATCAAGAGAAGGTCAACCTTCACCGGTGAATGTCAACAATCACATAGTCGCTTTGGTGAATGTCCGAAATATTTGTTTTATCCGATTGGATATTAATTTATTTCTTGATATTATTATATTTATTCGATATTTTAATATCTGCTGAAGATAGATTAGGAGAAACATCAACGTCCGGAGCACCGGTTAAATGCATACCGGGCAGTGGCACTTAACTAGACCTAGTATATATTTCGAGCATTTACCCAAGCGACTATGTGGTAGTCAACATTCACCGAAGTCAAGATTCACTGAAAGTCAACAACAACCGATTTCGTTCATTCACTGTAACATGTACACTTTTTTGGTTCACCGATAGTACCATTCTTGCAGAGATGCCAACTTGCTCCGGACAGCAAATATATATTTTAAAGTGGTAGTTTATCAGTTGTGATTCTTGGTTTAATAAATTCAATTTAGTAGACTTTTATCCACCACTATTTCTAAATAATTCGCAGGCTTATGTAATTCACCGCTTTGTAGTACGTATGCCATGCTATACCTTTTAAAAAGCAAGCAAAAATAGTCAAATATTTGCAAAATTTACTTTGTAGTTATCTACCGTTTTATTAATTATTTTGGTTTGTCCGGAGCAGTTGGCATCTCTGTTCTTGATTGAGTAATTTTTAACTATCAGAACTTTACTGGTGAGCATCATGCCAAATAATACTGAATATCATTATTTCAATGGGATGAACATTTAAATAACGTGTTTTGATTAATCTAATAGCATAAAGTCCCCGGAAAGGGTAGGAAATAAAAATAAGTAAAAAAAAAACTAAAATAATTTTAAATTACTTTAATTGCGTGGGGTATATGCCTTCCAGTTTAGCACATAATTTCATGGGGGGGATTAAAACCAATTTTATTAATTATTAATACCCCGCCCCCTTACGAAGAACAAATATTCAGCTAGTATTAAATGTAATAATAAAAAGTTTGCTGGCAAATGATGCTTAAAATTGTGTACAAACATGTATCTATATAACCACACATTCGTATCGTTACTTATCCAATAGATGTAGGAAACATACATTTCATGTTATCTTTTTCAATTCCATGTGATAAGAATAGGAAACATCTGAAATTCGGTTACAGCTACAAAAGAAAGAAAGAAAGAGACACCATTGAATCTGATACAAGTATATAAACAGTGAGAACAACTTGTTCATTTCACTCTTGTCAGCTAAACCGACAATACATTTCATGGACAAAACCGTATTCTGGGAAATGTCCCTCAGACATTCAACCAAGACGACTACAAGAGAACGCAAAATAAGAGAGAGAGAGGAAAAAAAATCTAAATGAGATGAAGGAATGCGATTTTTCTTTCGTCCACTAAAACCGAAATCTTTTCATCCACTTGTCTCCATTTTTTTTCTTCTTTAATGTTAGTTATTTGATTTGGTTTACCCATTCTGCGAAGTAAGAATATCCTGTTTCTTTTTCACAATTTATATTAGGTATATTTTGATGACAATTGAGCAGATTGTTTCTGAACAGAAACAACAAAGTCTATTGTTCTATTTTCTTATTGTTTACAATAATCTCAGCAATACTGAATTTATTTCGCCAAATATTTTTATATAAAGTGTTTTACAGTCAGCATATTTAGCAAAATTTTGTTACATATTTGATTTGGTTAACCCATTCTGCGAGGCAAGAATATCCGTTTTTTTTTTTACAATTAGGTATATTTTGATGACAATTGAGCAGATTGTTTCTGAACAGAAACAAGAAAGTCTATTGTTCTATTTTCTTATTGTTTACAATAATCTCAGCAATACTGAATTTATTTCGCCAAATATTTTTATATAAAGTTTTTTACAGTCAGCATATTTAGCAAAATTTTGTTACATATTTGATTTGGTTAACCCATTCTGCGAGGCAAGAATATCCGTTTTTTTTTACAATTAAGTATATTTTGATGACAATTGAGCAGATTGTTTCTGAACAGAAACAAGAATCTACGAATCACTAAAAAGAAAGTCTATTGTTCTATATTCTTATTGTTTACAATAATCTCAGCAATACTGTATTTATCTCGCCAAATATTTTTATACAAAGTTTTTTAAAGTCAGCATATTTAGCAAAATTTTGTTATATATTTGATTCGGTTTACCCATTCTGCGAAGTAAGAAAATGCTGTTTTTTCCCACAATTTATATTAGGTATATTTTGATGACAATTGAGCAGATTGTTTCTGAACAGAAACAAGAATCTACGAATCACTAAAAAGAAAGTCTACTGTTCTATTTTCTTATTGTTTACAATAATCTCAGCAATACTGTATTTATCTCGCCAAATATTTTTATATAAAGTTCTTTAAAATCAGCATATTTAGCTAAACTTTGTTACATATTTGATATGGTTTACCCATTCTGCGAGGCAAGAATATCCAGATTTTTTTTTTTTTCGCATTTTATATTTGGTATATTTTGATGACATTTGAGCAGATTGTTTCTGAACAGAAACAAGAATCTACGAATCATTAAAAAGAAAGTCTATTGTTCTATTTTCTTATTGTTTACAATAATCTCAGCAATACTGTATTTATCTCGCCAAATATTTTATATAAAGTTCCTTAAAGTCAGCATATTTAACTAAATTTTGTAACATATTTGATTTGGTTTACCCATTTTGCGAGGTAAGAATATCCGTTTTTTTTTTACAATTTATATTAGGTATATTTTGATGACAATTGAGCAGAATGTTTCTGAACAGAAACAAGAATCTACGAATCACTAACAAGAAAGTCTATTGTTCTATTTTCTTATTGTTTGCAGTAATCTAAGTAATACTGTATTTATCTCGCCAAATATTTTTATATAAAGTTCTTTAAAATCAGCATATTTAGCTAAACTTTGTTACATATTTGATTTGGTTTACCCATTCTGCGAGGCAAGAATATCCAGATTTTTTTTACATTTTATATTTGGTATTTTTTGATGACAATTGAGCAGATTGTTTCTGAACAGAAACAAGAATCTACGAATCACTAAAAAGAAAGTCTATTGTTTACGATAATCTAAGCAATACCAAGTTTTACTGCACTGATACATAATTGTTGTAATTTTTTTTTTCTCTCTTAATATATTCTATTATACACATAAATTATACACTTTCTAGTGAATATGGTGGAATTAGTTTCGTTAATGTTTAGTTGTATCGACAAGTTTAAGATTTATCAACAATTTGTCGATTTGGAGTTGAGCATTCTGTGAGTAGAGAACATTTGTTCAACAAACATTGATGCCACTTTAAATGATGATTTTTGATCAGAAATAAAACTCCAACCAGTAAATAAAACTCCATTTCAGTACACCACATCTGTGGTGTTATAGATTTGTTAAAATTTTTTTCTAATAACATTTCAACACTCGAAGGTAACTTTTCTAATGAGTATTAGAAAATCGGTTTCCTTATTGTTTAGACAATATTTAGATGCATCAACAATATTTTAGTTGGTATTATGTATTAAAGTGAAAAAGTCTGTTTAACAAATATTGGATTCTGATAGATATTTAGAAATTTTTTTTTTAAAAATAAAATTAAGAATTTGTGCATTTAAGTTTCACAACACCGCCGGTATAATAATATTTTACTTTATTCTTTCCGATTAACAAACATTGGATTCTGATAGAAACTTAGCAAATTGTTTTCACACTTTTAGCAAATAATTAACAAAATAGTTCATAATTAATTAAAATAATTAACAAACATTTAGTTATCATAATTTCGCAATACCAGAAATCTGTTGTAATGTAAGAATTTCTAATGTTTTTTTTCTTAATTTTTCTTTCTACAATATCATAATTTATATTCAGAGAAGAGCAAACTTTGTAACTCCTTTAGCAGAATCAGTTTAATCTAGAACTGTAAATAGTCACTAGCCAAGTGGCGAGTCAACAAAAGGAAGTGGCGACTTATCTAGTCACTATTCACATCCCCTTTTTTTCATGTTAAAAGTATATCACCGTAGGAAGAGTTTCTGCAGAGCAGAATTTTTCTTAAAAAGTCTAATGCCTCCATTCAAGTTCCATCATTGTGTGTTCTATAACAGTCATTGAACAGCCGACCCGATTTTGGGTTTATGACTACAAATGTTTAACCCTGTAGCCTTGTAATTTTAAACGGAATTCAGAAGACAAAGGATTTTCTGGATCAAGTATTGGGAGAAATTTGTCTTCGTGGATGACTTTCTCGATGGAACTAACCCGCATTTGCGTTACATGGAGAGGTAAATCGCAAAAATCCCCCACGGTTAGCTTGACAGCAAGGGGACTCTAACCCATGATCAGTCTACCACTGAGGATATTTTACGTCAGCACTATGGTTAGTGTAAACAGGTGCGGAATTCGTAACGACCTGTCATCGCTGAGATTCGAACCCCAGTCTCCTCATTCGAAGGCGAACGCTCTATCCCCTGAGCCACCAGGACTCATCAATGTGTGTTGGAAATATGGAAATACAAGCAGACTTTTTTAACATTTCTCCTGTTTCAAAGTTGTAATGACTAGATTAAATGTATTTAATCTCGCCAAATATTTTTATATAAAGTTCTTTAATGTCAGTATATTTAACTAAATATATCGACTAAAAATAATAATGAAAAAAATAATATAAATATATAACAATAATTCTAAAATTATTGTTAAATATTTACATTATTGAATTGGCTTTTAAAATCCGAAGACTATTTCGAATATGACTTTTTTTTTTAAATAAAAAAATATATTTATCATTTAATTCAAAAAAAAAAAAAAAAAAAAAATTTGANAAAAAACTTTTGCAAAAAGTGGCTTATTAGGTTTGAGGAAAAAGTGGCTATGAAGACATCAAAGTCAATCGGCCACTGGCTACCGACGGAAAACTCAAACTTTCAGGTCTAGTTTCACCGTTGCTTGTATACATAGACTATGTTTAGATGTATTAGCAATTCTGGTAACAATCTAACATCACAAATTCATGACAGCGAACATCTATTGTAATGCACCTGTTTTAAATATCTTATATATAATATTTAAAGTCTTTCTTATAATATTAAATATTTAATAGTCTTATAATATTAAATATTTAACGTCTTTCTAATATACCACAAAAACTGTTTCGTGAAAGAAAAATATTTGAATGCGTATGGTAGAATCGGTTTTGCTTAGTTGTTTCGATAGATCAAGTATATTTTTATCTGGGGTCGCACCTTCTGTGAGATGAAAAAATCTGATCAACAAACTTTTGATTCTGAGCAGAAATGATTTTGATCAATAACGTGCGTCTCAAAGCATCGAGCGTCGATAGTGCCCAGGTAGCAGAGAAATTTACGTCAGAAAACTAAAACGTCGAATTATAGCAAAAAATTGTTATCCAAAAAATGTAAAATTTGCGTAATAATTTACGTAAATAAATTCGTTTCTTTTACGAATATTTTACCAACCACTTTTTACTCCGTAAGAATGAGTACGCAATTTTTATTTATTATTTACGTCAACAATACGTCAAAATTTACATAAATTAATATGTTAAATGATAGAAAAAAAATGGTTATCCAAAAAACGAAAAAATACAAATAAACCAAAATACCGAACAAATAATTATGAAATTTACCAAAATTTAAATAGTAAATTTGCTTTGCCAATAATACGTAAAATACACAGAATCATTTTGTAAAATTCTTTTGGAAAATTTACTTAAAATTTTACGTAATTCATTCGTTTCTTCTACGAATATTTTACCAACCACGTTTTACTAGGCAAGAATGAGTACGTAGTTTTTACTTATTATTTACTTCAACAGTACGTCAAAATTTACGTAATATATATGAAACGTCAAATTATTGAAAAAAGTGGATATCCAAGAAACAAAAAAATTGCGTAAATAAACTGAAATGCCGAATAAATAATATTGAAATTTACCGAAATTTAAAGGTGAATTTGCTTTCTCAATAATACGTAAAATACACAGAATCATTTTGTAAAATTCTTTTGGAAAATTTACTTAAAATTTTACGTAATTAATTCGGTTCTTTTACGAATATTTTACCAACCACGTTTTACTAGGCAAGAATGAGTACGTAATTTTTACTTATTATTTACGTCAAAATGTACGTAATATATATGAAACGTCAAATTATTGAAAAAAGTGAATATCCAAGAAACAAAATAATTGCATAAATAAACTGAAATGCCGAATAAATAATATTGAAATTTACCGAAATTTAAAGGTAAATTTGCTTTGTCAATAATATGTAAAATACACAGAATCATTTTTACCAAATTTAAATAGTAAATATTTAACCTTCAATCTTTCGTAAATTAAATAAAAGCAAGTCGGAGACATCCATTCTGTTAATATTACGTAAAATGTACGTATAAAGCGACTTTACTTAATTTACGTATCATGACTACATGGGTGACTTTTTTTAAAAAAATTTTGGAAATTTCATTGAAATTAAGTTTATACAACCTGGAAATAAATTTGTTTCAAAACTTATTTTTCTTAATCTTACCCCGAATGAAACCGCTTATTAATGAAAGTAATAATTTACTTTACCATAAAACAGAACTTAAAAAGCATTTTTTTTCCTCACTCAAATTTTACAAAGATTCGAAAAAACTTTTTGATTCGATAATAAATCCCCAAACTACATTGTACATAAAAAAAATCATACACAAGAAGAAAAAAAATGACACAATAAAAATGTTCGAAGTAGTCGTTTGGACCATAAATTTAATGAATTACCGATACGTTCTATTTTTTTTCTCTTCCATTGTGAGTGTTCGAATTCTCTTTATCATCGAACGCAGATGCCACGCTTTTGATACCAAGTTTCAGTGTTAAAAGACTACACTAACAATGTTGGTAGTTTTTGTGGTTTATGTCAAGTAAAAAGAATTATCCTCCTCAGAGTCCATTTATTTGGATGAAATCTATCCCACATAATGCGGGTACATCACCCGGGTACCCGGGTGATTTCCGACTGCACTACCGTTGATGACCTGTCTCTCGGAGCGGCAGAAAAAGTTTTGGGAGAGATAGGGGTCATTAATTTGGTCAGCAGACAAGTAACAATGTCATGTGTCAGCAGCTTGTACTGGCAAGTGTCAGTTTTGAAAGACTAAAAACATGAATAAGATGGATTATTTTTTTCCCAACACCATTTTAGAATGAAGGAAGAATTAATTCATTACTTTCAGTCGTTTTGAAAAAAATTATCGGTTATCATTTTTTTCTTCTTCGTCGGAAATAAGATGCATTGTTTCGTAGAATCAATTGAGCGTGAAATAAAAAGATTTCCTTCTTTTCCCAATCAAATATTTTATTTAATTTTGGTTGTTTTTGCACATTTTTTTTTCTTTCTTTCGTATTTATTTAAATATTAAAATATTAAGTAATTAAAAAAAGAGCATTAATGAATAATCTCTAGGAAAACGATTTTTTTAAATTTAATAAAAAGTTTGAAATGTTTTTATTAGTATTGATCTCCAGTAAATTAATATTTCTAAAAATAATCATACAATTGATAATCCCTTTATAGAAAATCCAGTGAGTTGCTAATGATTTTAGATAATCTCTAGAAATAAAAAAAAGAGGTAACACACCACAAATACGAACTTATTCAAAACAATTTCTTTTACATCTCCAAATCAAATATTCTTCATAGTTAAAGTAAATTATCAGTTAAAGTAAAATAAATATTTTATTTAATTTTGTTTATTTTTGTATATTTTTTCTTTCTTTCTTTCGTATTTATTTAAAGATTAAAATATTAAGTAATTAAAAAGAGAGCATTAATAAATTGTCTCTAGGAAAACGATTTCTCAAATTTAATAAAAAGTTTAAAATGTTTATTAGTAGGGGAGAGTGGGATCAATTGTAACATTTTTTACATAACTATTTTTAACTAACAAAAAATCCAATATATTATTAGTATTAATTGACAGACGAGTAAAGTAACACTATCCTCTACTAGAAAAAAAATAAATACCTTATTTTAAATGTTATTATATTAGTTATAACAATTTCTGACAGTCATGCACTTGTTACAATTGTCCCCACTTACGGGGTCAATTGTAACAGATCATAAATTCAACTAAAACATAGTTAATTATACATATTATCATAGTTGTGATATATTTTTTTATTGATCAAAATGGTAGTGATATTTTTGGAGTAAAAATAATAATGAGCAGAGATCTAAAGGGTTGAACTTTTAACTTTAAGGGGTTAAAAATTTCAATTTGTACTGTGAAAGATGACAAATAAAATAATGCACATGCAACATAATATAAATGATATAGGAAACTATTGGTGGTTCTTAAAGAGTTAAGTAATGGTTTGTAAACATAAGATTATTTATTTTCAGCTGTTACAATCGTCCCTTTACTTATTGTTACAATCGTCCCCAAGACGCCATTTCAGCTTCATTTGTTAAAAACAATGCTAGTTAATTAAAAAAACAGATATTTTTTTTAAAAAAATGTTAATTAAGGTGTCCACTTACATACTCGGTTAATAATTTTTATTTGTTTAAACAAAATTACTTTGTTACAATATAATATTCTAATACCAAAAAAAAGTACTTACGTAGCGTGAAAATATCTTTTGTGATGTAACTCCTTCAAAAGTACATAAAAATGTTTGCCAGCAGGGGTGTACATGAAGATTTATTAAATACACCTTGTGCGCCACCTAGGAACCAAATCTAGAACCCGACACTCGAAATTTTTGCTCTGTTACAATCGTACCCTGTTACAATTGACCCCACTCTCCCCTATTGATCTCCTATAAATTAATATTTCTAAAAAAATCTTACTACTGATAATCCTTTACATAGAAAATCCAGTCAGTTGCTAAGGATTTTAGACAGGGTGCGCAGCCAAATTATTCAACAAAAAATAAGCACTTTTCAAGCACTCAAAAAATATTTTTAAGCACTTCAAAAAATATCATAATTAGGCAGGGTTGAAAAGTTTCAGACAATTAACGGTTTTATCTTGTTTTAACCGTCATGTAAAAAAAAAAAAACCTTTTGGCATTGTTTTCGACAATTGTCAAAAATCATGAAATTTTGAATCATGTAAAACGAATGTTGTTTTCATACGCTACGGACTGACAATAGGCCGAAATAGATTGGGGTTGAATTAATTGTGAAAACGTTGAATAGAACAATATGAACTGTGTATTTTTGCATAATTCGAAGCGAAAATCAACATAGTAAAGAAAAATCTCATTTTGAAAAAGGGAAAATTAAGCGTTTTTTGAAAACAACCAATAAAAAAAAGCACCTTTAAGGGTTTTTAAAAAACAAAAATCGAAAATAAGCACCTTTAAGCACTTTTTAAAAACACTACGCACCCTGTTAGATAATCCCTATAAATAAAAAAGAGGTTACACACCACAAATACCAACTTATTTAAAACAATTTCTTTTACAGCTCCAAATCAAACATTCTTCATCGTTAAAGATTAAAAACAATGCAGGAAACAAAAGCGAATTGCATCCGCTGGCTAAAAGACATTCTTTTTCCCCTTTTGTTTCTGTATAAATTTATTGAACAGCATTATTATTTAACTTATCAAAGTGAACAGGATGAATTAAAATAAAAAAGAATGTCTCTCAGAGAATGTTAGAGTTAGATCCCAACAACAAATGCGTAGTTCTCATCAGAAACTTTGCAAGAGGAAATGAATAAAGATTGCCAAAGCAGAAAATCGGAAGCAATCAAGAGATAAAGGCAAGCAGTTCATAATTGAGTAAAGGATTCATAACATTATCCCTGGGAATTGGGATCTTTCCCTATTTATAATCATATTTTTACTTTCCCTTAAAGCAAGTTATTTTACGAATTTTCTAAGGTGTATAGCTTTGGATCAAGAGAATAAAATGTTTTATAATATTGCTTGTTATAAATGACAGAAGAGTTTTGTTTGCGGTGGATGCTGATATTGGGAATTGAGCATATGGATTCTTTGGTGAATTTAAAATATGTATTTTTAAGTGTGTGCTCTTAAAGCAAAGATATAAAATGGATTATACCATTAAAAAATATTGAAGAATTATGTGTGTTTCTTTTTCACACAGATAAGTAAACACTTATACCTAATAAAGAAAACGAAATTCGTGTATGTTGTAATGTCCTAGCCTTATTTTTTTCCACAAACCACCCGTTAGCAAATTGGAAAGAACTTGTAGTTTTAATATCTACAATTTGAACTTAACTGCTAACTAAAAGTAAATCTGTTAAAGTTTTTCATTTTCCTTGTATGCATTTATCTCAAGCTATCTAAGGGAATTTTCATCATTATTTTGGTTTTATTGTTCTTTTTTTTATACATAATCATAACTTTGCTTTTTTTAAAAAATAAATCATCTGAAACTAGGCAGTAATGTACCACTTTCTACAAATGATATATAAGTTTTAACCTCGACGAATGATATGGCACTTTGCGTTAATCCAATCTAAGTTATAGAATGAGTATCCTTAATTAAACTGACGGTTTTCAAACATTTATGACGGGAAAACATCTAAGACAGGATTAACAAAACCATTTTGGAAGAAAATTCATACGTTATAGCAAATTTTTCGAATTGTACTGTTAAATGCAGGGTATCTTAAATTAAACTGGTGATTTTCAATCATTTATGACAGGTAAACTGTCAAGAATAACAAAACAATTTAAGCATCAAATTTCTGTGATGCAGCATACTTTCGCCGTATCGCACTGCTATATTAACTTAAACTGACGGTTTTCATATACAAATACATATCAAATTTTCAGGAACAAGAAAAACATAGTTTGAATGTAGTGGGTACATATAAACATTCTGTTTCATTTATAAGCATAGATTTTACAAAGATTATACCTTTTTTTAAACACTCAATGAATACAAACTTTATTATTAACATATTTTATTTTATAACCGTCGTTTAACAGCCGACCCAAATTTGGATTTACGACTACCAATGTTCATCTCCGTAGCCTTGTAATTTTGAACCCAATTCAGAAGACAAGAGAACTCCTGAATCAAGTATTGAGAGAAATTTGACTTCATGGACGACTTTCTGGTGGAACTAACCCGCATTTGCGTTAAATGGAGAGGAAAACCACGGTTAGCTTGACGGCAAGGGTTCTCTAACCCCATTATTCGTCTACCACTCAGGATAATTTACGTAAGCACTATGGTCCGTGCAATCCGGTTGCGGAATTCGTATTGATCAGCTGTCGCTGGGATTCGAACCCGGTTCGCCTCATTGGAAGGCGAACGCTCCCTGAGCCCTCACGGCTCTTTTATTAATGTATATTATTAATTTAGCTAACTCAAGTGGACGACCAAAACGCTGTGCTTCTCTGATATTAAAATTTTAGTTTTTCAGCTTGGCATACCAGTCACGAACTATTATTGCAGGCTGTGACGCCCTCTTAAATACTCAGTTTAAATGTCTCGAGCAGCTTTTGAGTCAAGTTAATAATACAAAAAAATTCATAACACTTCCGGAAATGACACAGTACTTAAAAAAAAAACTCATTCATCAAAAGCATCTTATTAAAATTTCTTACTCTATTTACAACATGGGTAAAAATCAAAGAATAATAACTTTAAAAGTACAAAAATTTTGAAATAAAAGTTTTTAAACTCATTGACGTCTTTCAAAATGTTTCCAAAAAAAATTCCCCAAAGAACATCAGTATATGATCGGGACAACAATATATGTCACTTCAACGACGCTCTTCTTTAAATCAAGATTAATTACTGTCACATACTTTTAGACTTATTTTTTCAAGGCATTCTATTCTAATTTTCTTTCCCGCGAACTCTACTTCCTTATTCCTTTTAGAATTTTTTTTTTACTGCTTTTTGCCGAAATCATTAATCATAAATATGATGGAAGCAACAACAAAAAAAAGTTTTAAAATTCCGAAATTCAAAACTGTTGTTTTATTTGGAAGTACCAGTGTCTTTAAACAGAATTGATGTCGAATACTTAGCAAGAATCAATTTAAAGAATACGCCAGGCTTCCTACTCCTCAACTCCACTCGACTGTTTTTCCCTCACAGACAACTTCCTCTGGCTGGAGGATTCCTACCCATTTATGTTTTCGTTTCTTCATCATTTGGTATATAATCACCTATGACTTAGATTGTCGCCATCTTGCTGCAGATGGTCATGGCAGATCCTTTGCTAAATGATCCAAAAAATGGTAAAGACAAACTATGGGACCCAACATACCGAATTGCCCTACTTCTTTAATGATTTGGGTTTTTTTTCTTCCTTCTGTGACCAAAGAAAGTAGTGCAGATATTTCTAGATTTTTTGAGAAGCTTCGGGTTTCACTTAACAATTTTTGCATAAAAATAAAATATGGTGTCATAAAATGTATTTGAACTTTATTAATTTGAAAAGTAGCTACTTAACTTGAATGTGCAATATAATGAATCAGGGTTTTTTAACGTATGGGTTGAAGAAACATTGAATTAAAGTATTTCAGGATACTAAAGTTGAAGCAAGGAGTTAAGAGAATATTACTTAATTTTAAAAGAAGCTAATTCTCTTGAATGTGCAATGTAATGAATCAGGGTTTTTTAACGTATGGGTTGAAGAAACATTGAATAAAAGAATTTCAGGATACTGAAGTTGAAGCAAGGAGTTTAAAGAATATTGCTTAATTTAAAAAAAAGCTACTTAACTTGAATAAGCCATGTTATGAATCAGGGTTTTTTTAACGTGAGGGTTGAAGAAACATTGAATAAAAGTATTTCAGGCTTATAAAGCTGAAGCAAGGAGTTTATATTTAAAAAGCCAAGGAATTATTATTGTAAAGCCTTTTTTTGTATTTAAATAAAAAGGAAGTAAAAAAACAATGCAAAATTGTTACATGTTATTTTATTTTTTCGAAACTATTTTCCAATTAACTTTAGATATATCTTGAAATGAAGCAAATAACTGTAAACTTTACGATTTCAAAACATTTCTCACATTAAATTAAAACAATAAAAATAATTATAAAAAAAAATTTTCGTGGAATTATCCTTAGTTAAAATGCAGCAAACAGCTATAAAACTTAATTAAGTATAAAAACTCGCATTTGTATGCCAGATTTCCTAACTTAAAACATCATCTGCACTAGTTAATATACAAAACTCCTATAATCATTAAGATTTCACCTTAATACAAGAATGTCAAAAAAGAATACAGCTGCTTTTAAGAAGAATGAAAAAGACTTAAGGTATCCGAACACGTTCGGAGGATTTTTTTAAAAATATTAAGTTTCAGAACACTTTAATTATGTTNCTTAAACGGATTAGTTTCAAAATCATTTTTTCTTCATTATTTAATATTTTAGTACCAAAAAAGGCCACGTAAAAAGCATTTTTTGTGTAACAAAATGCTGTACAGCAATGTGTTTTAAACGGCACAATTATTTAAAACAAAGAAAAAATTAAAATATGTTGAATAATAAGGTTTTCTTATAATTAAATAATAAATAATTAGCTAAAACAAAATGTTTTCAAAAATCATAGATATTTCTGTATATTATCTGATAAGTGACATCCAATTTAGAAGACATTCTTTTTAGAGAATTAGAAATATTTTAATGCAATACATTGTTACTCACTGCTCATTATTCTTCTCCTCCTCATGATGAGTATGATGATGATGATGGCGAGAACAAAGAGAATAGCTATACTTCCGATAATCGCAGCAATCACCAGCACATTCTTATCACCAAATTCTGCATGCCAACCCGCTATTCCTGAAAATAGCCGAGAAAACGTTTTATTTAACGAAATAAACACATAATACGTAATAGAAAGTGTCATTTCGCTTTCCTTTAAATAAAAGAAATAAAACCGAGGCAAAAGAAAAGTTGTGTTTTCTTATTCTCATTTCTTTTTTAAAAACTTAGAAAAATTTTCAAACTGCTCGTACTTAGAAAATTCCTCATCTTGTTGGTACTTAGAAAATTTTTGATGTTGTTGGTACTTAGAAAGTTTCTTAAAATATTGCTACTTTGAATAATTACAAATTGTTTTGACTTATTGAAATGCATTAAAATTGTTTTGACATAGAAATACATTAAAATTGTTCTGACTTAGAAATACATTAAAATGGTTTTGACTTAGAAAAACATTAAAATGGTCTTGACTTAGAAATACATTAAAATGGTTTTGACTTAGAAATACATTAAAATGGTTTTGACTTAGAAGAATTTTCAAACTGTTTGTACTTAAAAAATTCCTGATCTTGTTGATACTTAGATTTTTCTGCAAATGTTTCTACTTTGAATAATTTCAAACCGTTTTGACTTAGAAAAACTTTCAAAGTGAAACTTACCCTAGCAGTAATTTTACCTTGGCCCCAGTTGGGTTCAAAATTGGCTCGATATGGGTCCTATTAGAACATGCACCGAGGGACCAATAATTGGAATGTCTAGATTTTTTAATATTGGTCCTGGAATGGCCTATATAGGGCCTACAGTGGCCAATATGGAACCTAGATTGGCTAAATAATGGATATAAAATATCGGGTGAATATGACAATTCTATATAGGACCGATATTTTTTGTAAAGTGGCTGTAAAATATCGGGTGAAACGGAAAATTCTATATAAAGTATCGGGTTAATCTGACAATTCTATATAGTACCGATAATGGTTGCAAAGTGGCTATAAAATATCGGGTTAATCTGACAGTTCTATATAGGACCGATATAGGATGTTAAGTGGCTGTAAAATATCTGGTGAATCGGAAAGTTCTATATAGGACCAATATCGGAAAAATAAAGGCTCTTTAAACTCTTACTGAGCCAAGATTCATGAATATTGGCCAAATAAGGACCCAAGTTGTTTTGATGCTAGGGTAACTAATTAGATGTGCACATTTCAAATTTTGAAACAGTGCAATTTAATTCTAATAATTTTTATTTATTTTTATAAAATTCAGGTTCACCCAAATTAAAATCTCACACTACCAATTTTATTTGTCTAGTAATAAATATAAAAAAATAAAAATATATCAGTTGTAGTATTTACTAAAAAATTGGTAAAAGTATGTTTTTTTTAAATGTTGTTTACTTTTAACGAGCGGAAAGTGTTGAAACCTTAGTACATGACTGAAAATAATACTAAGAAATAATTTAATGAACAAAGTGTGGCTTATCACTATACTCCTTAAATTTAAATACTGAAACTGTTATTAAATATAAGTTCTAAAGTTCTGATAATTCATTTTACAAAGATTAATATCTACACTTTAACGTTACCTAAGCAATTTTTGCTTTAAGCAGTTTGAAAAGAATGTAAAATATAATATTACAAATATAAAAAATAGAATATTACAACTACATATTTTTTTACCGTTCTATTAATTTATTTTAATTTTTAAATTAAAACTAAAATAAGTTTATAAAGTTCCCGAGCTAAAAGTAAAATGGAATATCTAAATTACAGTTTTTCAAATTTCAAAATTTTTTTTAAATATATTTGAGTATAGTTTTAAAATTAAAACAACATGCACACAAAAAAAATCATGGCGGAAAATGCACTCAAATTTCTAGCAACATCTATAATTTGTAGCAAATTTATGTCTAATTATAATGTCATATTAATTAGACATAAATCTCATCTGATTGTAGAAGAGATTCATATCTAGTTATAACTACAGTTCATGGCCAAATTATTCGACGCACTGTAAGATTCTATGTAAAATATTAGTTATCAGGTGATACTACACAGCTTTATTGTTTTTACGCGACTGAAACCGGTTTGCACTTGTTTACGTTAATGAATTAATTGGTTGAATTAAACGATATATAAAATAAATTCGACGACTGGATAAATTGGATTATATATTATATAAATATAGAATATTTATTACATCAGATATTATATTATTATATTGTAATAATTAGATCAAATTATTAGACGCACTGAAGTTTTTCAATAATAACATGTTTTGCAGGAGTTCATAGGCAATACTTTTATAATTAAACATACATGCAATGAGTTTTTATTCAGGAGATTTGTTATATATCTCCCGTTTGTATTTATTTTTAACGTATTGCATTACGATGTTAACGCATTGATACACGAATGTAAACAAGTGCAAACCGCATAAAAACAATAAAGCCTGTATAGTATCACCTGATAATTAAGATTTTACATAGATTCTTAAAGTGCGTCTAATAATTTGACCAAAGATTGTAATTTCTTTTCTTTAATAAAGAGTTAATAAAGTTATTGAAAAAAATATCCCGTATACAGCATCCAAAGTTGATAATAACATAAAGTAAATGTCTTTTATAGCCTGACTTACCAGGACCAGAAACCAATCGCTCGCAAGGATCTGACATGCCCACATCATTAATGGCCACACAAACATACATTCCATATCTCTCAGCGCTGTCCGGCAGTAGATAGACCTTGTAATCTTCAGGGGAAGCATCCAGATCATACTGATCTTCAATGTCCAGCGTCTCGTTGTCTTTACTCCAAGTGTAGTTGATCTTGTTGGGAAATCCGTCCGCTTTGCAAACCAATACAGGCTCTCCGGCATCGTTTGTCGTTTCACTAATGCTGCATTCGGGTTTGTCTAGTTTAAAGAAGAAGAAAAAAATACTTAGCATTTTTTTTCTTTGAATTCCTACGATTAGTTCACACTTTCTCTCTATATATTTTGTTCAAGTTTTCAATCGTTAATGAAATACTTTTTATCCATCAAATAAATATAAATATCAAATAAATTAATATAAATATCAAATAAATATTTCAAATCCATTTTTTTTAAACTTACAGTGTATGACACTTTCAATATGTTAATACAGTTTTTTCAAATATTAATTCATTCATTAAATAGGGATGAGCGAAAAACGAAATGGAATTTTCTGAATGCTTAAGTGTTAGACATTGCTTTAAATGCTAATACTATAAGCGATTCGGTTTTTCACATATTTTAAAGATAACATCAGTAATAATTTCTAACTTACAGCTCTATTTGGAGAAAAAAAATAATTTATTGCGTGCATTTATATATTTAATATTTTATGTTCACTGTGTCAGATAAATTCAAAACAGAATATTACGTGGTAGCGTCATGTGGTCCACGTCTCCAAATTGATACTTTTAGAGTTGTCTAATTCCACGCGCTTTTTTTCCCTATCTATATATATTTCTCTTACACGTTGACAAAAAAAGCCTCATTACTACTCCCGAATGGCAACGCTAGAAAATCGACCAATGATTGCCGCTAAAAATGTAGCACTTTTAAAAACAGAAACTGAAATAACCAGAGTGTAGAATATTATGTGCTTATGCGCATCGTACTTTTTGTTAAATAATTTATTTATTATATATCAGTTTGTAGATGTTAACGAGAAGAGTTTTGTGGTTGCTAGGGTGACTAATTAGAATGTGAATTGTTTTTTTGAGTGAGTGTGAGATTTGTTTTTCAAAACTGCGATGCTGTAATTTTATTGTTTAGTTAATAAATCTTCCTTTTATATTAAATGTGATAGTAGTTTCCTTAATTATTTGATTCGAAGTCCTTTGAGTTTTATTGGAGGTCAGTTTATTTCGTATTTTTTGACAAGAGAGAGCATTCTCACCAAATGAGATTTCTTCCGAAATTCAATGTTTTGTTTATGCAGGTTTTTCCATTGCAATTAACTTATTTCAATTTTTAATAGACTTAAATATAGCCAAAATTTTAACCTTTTTAAAGAGATATCAGTTTTAGAAATTTTATCTTAAGATTGCTTAGGTGCATTTGCAATGTACCTAAGTTAGTAGCGAGCGAAGCGAGCTTGGTTTGCGAAGCAAATCATATAAGATCGCGTAGCAATTTTCGGGGGTTAGCGAGTGTTAGAGAGCAGGGGCGCAGCCCACTAGTTCCTACTATTAGTTCACACTCTTCCTATATATATTTATGAATCTTTGTTCAAATTTTCACTCGTTAATAAAATACTTTTAATTTATCCATTCAAGTTCAAATATATATTTTTTAAACTAGTAGTTTATAACACTTGATGTTAATACAGTTTTTTCAAATATTAATTCATCAATTAAATTTGGTTAATTAATTTTGGTTTTATGTATGAGAAAAATTGTAATTATTCAATAAAACGTTACTAAAATTAAAAAATTTTCTGTTAATCTAAGTAGGCTTTAATTTTTTTTTAATATTACTTGTTTACTTGATGCTTTAGAAAATGCAAAACCATTCATTACTAATCAAATTCCTCATTATTTTATTTATGCATTTGAAATTGTTTTGTATAAACATAAGGAAACATTTATCTTTAAAGTAGAAATTTGCATGGTAACCTAAGCTAAATGGACGGTTTTCAAATATTAAAGCAAAAAAAAAATGCAAATATACGAGAGAAATTTACAAGACACCTTTCTCTATTTAAGATCCTGTTTCTAGTTCAAGAATTTTTCAACGAATAATAAGAGAGAAAAAATTAACATCAGAAGTCATCTATCGGAAAAGGTTTTAATCAACACCAGAGACTCGGAACAAAAATATTAATACCATGTGACATAAGTTTGCTGCAGGATTTTCTTTTTTAATTATGTTTTTAAAACTGACTATTATAATTTAAAACACCTTGTATGCATCTTATAGAAAATATATATTAGTTACCTTTTCTTTAAACACAGAACGAAATGCTGCAAATTCAAACATTTATATGCGGTCATATAAGTTTTACTTCGGTGATATCCCCTTCTTTTTTAATTGAAAATATATTTTTGAAATAGTTTGTAATTTAAAAGTTGAAACTTATTAAACACTTAAAATATAAACAGCAGTGGTCAATAATTCAGTTTTATTCAATAGAGAAGAAAGTTTAAATTTTCTATCCCAAACTCTTAACACTAAACTCGTTTTTCTGTAAATAGCGTTTTTTAAACGAACAAATGAAATTGTAGTTTTATTATTATTTAGTTTTATTATGGTTAAATTATGGAATTTTACAGCACTTGTTTTTATAAATAATATCTTTATTTGCAATGTATTGAATGTTTGTCTACGAATCAATTATATTTAAAAAAGCACAATTTTACAAAAGAAATTTTTTTTCAAATAATTTTTCTTAATAAATTTTTTTGTTTGTTAATAAATAGTTGTGAGTTTCTTTTAGCTGCTCTTTAAGGTTTTTTTATTACCTATGTAATAGCTTAAATTTTTACTTGGAGCATAAACAAAAATGCGAAAAACATATTTAACATTTCCAGTACATTTATACAAACAAAAAATCCCACAATTGAATATGATTTGAGCACTTGAGACATTTTAACGATAAATTTTACGAAAAAAATAAGACTTAAAAATACATTTATTTTAGATCACGAGCTGCCTAACTTTTTTGGTCATCGACCCCCCCCCCCCCCCNCCCCCCCCCAAATTTTTTTATTCTCTTATCAATCCCCCTTAACTATATAAATGAAAGAAAAAATACATGTTTCTCAAATGATTTTTTTTCTTTAGAGAAAATCAAATTTTTACAATAGACAATGCTGGATTATATATGCTGAATTATTAAGAAGGAATAGTTAAATTTCAATTATGTTTAATGATTTAGCACAATATGGAAACTATTTAAAACAACTTTCAAACAAGCTTAAGTTATTAAAAATTAATAGGATTATTAAATAATAATTC
Organism: Parasteatoda tepidariorum; assembly: GCF_043381705.1. Taxonomy (NCBI): domain Eukaryota; kingdom Metazoa; phylum Arthropoda; class Arachnida; order Araneae; family Theridiidae; genus Parasteatoda; species Parasteatoda tepidariorum. The sequence continues at coordinate 11,250,041 of NC_092206.1, forward strand.
AGTGAATAGTAAATTATGATTATAAAATAATAATTTCAAAAATATAATTTTCTTTTTAGTTTACCAATCATTTTAACTGGTCTTTATTTTCATTTGATTGTATTTATGAGTTGTTATTCATTTAAACTAATTAATCAAAAAACAATTGTAACTTAAAATAGCTGTAAGATTTAATTTATATTTAAAATTTAATCTATTTCAGAAAAAAGGAGATGAATAATTATTAAAAAAAATATGCTGGAATGGTAAAAAAGTATTATCTTTTATTAAAAACTTCACTTATTATATTTTATTTCATAATAGTCTTTGAACAGCCGACCCGATTTCTGGGTTTACGACTACTAATGTTCAACTACGTAGCCTTGTAATTTTGAACCCTATCCTGAAGACAAGGGAACTCCTGGATCAAGTATTAGGAGCAATTTTGCCTTCGTGGAGGACTTTTTGATGAAACTAAACCGCCTTTGCGTTACAAGGATAGGAAGACCACAAAAACATCCCACGGTTAGCCTGACGACAAGGGGACTCCATTACATGATCCGTCTACCACTGATGATATATCACGTCAGCACTGTGGTCGGTGCAAGCCGGATGCGGAATTCTATCGACCAGTCATCGCTTGGATTCGAGCCCGGTTCTCTTCATGGGAAGGCGAACGCTTTGTAATTACAAATGGCATTCCCAACAAAAATTGCATATGTTGCATTGTTTTTGATAAATTTGTGATCGGTATTCATTCATCGGCAGCCTAGGTTGGAGTGACCACTAATTATACTTAATCGTCACCCAGGTACCGATATCGTTCAGTTTGCCTACCCCTGATTTCGACAGAAAAACATGATTAGACATATATTTAAATTAAAAGATGAATTTACAGTCCTGGGCCATATTATCAGACGCATTATAAGATTTTGTGCAAAATTATAATTATCAGGTTATACTATACAGCTGTACTGTTTTTACTCGGATGAAACCGGTTTGTACTTGTTGACGTTCCTGTATCAATGGGTTAATATTATAATAAAATACGTTAAAAATAAATGCAAGTAGAAAGTATATAAAAATCTCCTGTATAAAAACCCATTACATGTGTGTTTAAATATAAAAGTATTGCCTATAATGTCGTGCAAATCATGTGATTACTAAAAAACTACAGTGAGTCTAATAATTTGGTTTAATTATTATAATATACTAATATAATACCTGATATAATAAATATTCTATATTTATATAATATATTGTCTAATTTATCCTATCGTCGAATTTATATTATATATCGTATCGTATCGTTATATATCGTCGAATTTATGTTATATATCGTCTCATTTAACCAATTGATACACTAACGTAAACAAGTGCAAACCGGTTTCAGTCACATAAAAGCAATAAAGCTGTATAGTATCACCTGATAATTAAGATTTCACATAGAATCTTATAGTGCGTCTACTAATACGGCCATGGACTGTATGAAAATATGAGAACAACAGAAGGTTAAAATATTTAAGATAATTTTGAGCTCATTTTTATTCAACTAAAATGAAGTAAAACCACCCTTAATTTGAGAGCGGTCGCTGATTGGTGCAAACCACCCCCTTCAGTAATGAAATGAAAGTTAATTAACGAGACGCCATGGCACGAACTTAAATTGAGTTTTATTCATTTTTATTTGCCATCAAGTCTTTTGGGAGAAGAGTAATCTTTTTTTTTACAAAAAAAAAAGAGATTATAAGGCTTTTTGAACAAAAGACTTTTACTCGAGAAATGATTAGCCTAGGAGATTGAGAAAAACGAACTTTTTCAGTTTTTATAGTAATAAAAACCCATTTACTCTGGCAAAAATAATTCTACTGCTTTAGTTTTGAACGGTCTCATCATTTTAGTATCTTCAGAAACAGATTACGACATTTTAATGAGAATTAAATAGAGGTTTAAATAAAAAAACTGTTACTTTCCTGCGTGGAAAGACCCAAATTTTCACTAACTGTTAATACGTTATTGTGTTTAATCAGAGTTTTAAGTTTTAAAAATATCCTGGTTTGATGATTTTTTTTATATAAATAATGTGTTTAGTCTTTCTTTGATATTAAACTAGAACAGAAATACCACTATATCTGAAAACAAAGAAGCCCACTTGCATCCTACTATTTCTTAATAATTTTTTTTAAATATTCGTATGCTTTAATATTCGTATGCCTCCTCTACTTCGAATAAAACTCAGTGAGGGTTATTCGAATAAAACATAGTTTTGAAGTTAAAGAAAAGAACTTATTAATTTTTGTTTAAAAATATAAAACTTTGTGATTGTTGTTGTTAACGTATGCCTGTTTAGGCAGAGGGGTTCGATTGTTCTTGTTTTCCAGTGGCGCCATCTATGGCCAAGAATTCGACTTCTGCCACACCTGTTTATAAGGCATACCCATTCATTCATCCATAGATCGTAACTTTGACCTGAATCAGCGAACGATCAATCTCCAATCTAGTAACCACAGAGGTTTTGATTTGTTATGGGAACATGAAGGACTTTTGTGACTCGACAGATTTAACGTGCATCAGTCACTTTACTACACGGGGAGTCTTCGGCCTACGGAGTTCGAACCCACGAACTCTCGGACGTGGACCCAGCACCCTACCGACCAGGCTGTCCCGTATAATACTTTGGGATGGTACTAATAAAAGACACCGTTAGTATTAACCAACACTATATGACAATATTTATGTCTATATTATTAATGAATATTGTCATACATTCTTTTTATTATACTAATGTATTACTTTTTTATAATTAAAGATGAAAGTCAATGATTAAATTCCCAAAATCTATACTACACAATTTGTATACTTAAGTGGTTAGTGCCCTATTTAAATAGCTGTCAATACCTGCGGGGTTTGTTTATTGCAATTCTTTCTTAGATTTGAAGGGACTTTCTCTTTAATTCTTAGACTTACAAGCTTAGTTTAAGATAATAAATACATGAGAATAAATCAGTCTTTTATAAGCAAGCAAGTTATTGAAAAGAAAGAAAAAGTGTCAGAATTACGAGAACTTAATTTTATCTACAGATGCATTTTGATCCAATATTGCTTGGAAAATTCTTCCTCCGAAAACGTATGCTGACAGATCTGGATAAATATGACAGACACTTTCTTTTCGAAAACATAGATTGAGGTAAGACTATTTTATTTTATTTTATAACCGTCGTTGAACAGCCGACCCAATTTTATGGGTTTACGACTACTAATGTTCAACTCCGTAGCCTTTTAATTTTGAACCCAATCCAGGAGACAAGGGAACTCCTGGATAGAGTATGGGAGAAATTTGCCTTCGTGGAGGACTTATTGATGGAGCTAACCCGCATTTGCGTTACATGGAGAGAAAGACCATGAGAACCTCCCACGGTTAGCCTGACGGCAAGAGCACTCTAACCCATGATCCGTCTACCACTGAGGATATTTCACGTCAGCACAGAGGTCGGTGCAAGCCGGATGTGGAATTCGAATCGACAGGGATTCGAAACCGGTTCGTCGCATTGGAAGGCTGGAGCTCGATCCCCTGAGCTTTCGAAGATTAGGTAGGACTATTGTTCAAAATCATCTAATAAGGTTGATATTTAATTATACAATTTTAATGATTTTAGAAAATTAACTCTTCTTTATTATAATTCGCCCGTTAATTTTATTACTTAATTTTAATAAATAATTTTTCTTCTTCTCTTTTGTTTTCTCCCTTATTTTTCAATTTATATATATATATAAATAACGAAAATACAGTGTTTGGTAAATTGACATTAAATGTTTAAATTTTCCGCAAATAAACAACATGTGACTTAGATGTGAATTGAATGTCGCTACTACCAATCTAATCAGACATTCAGTTGTGAATCGTTGCAGCGGCAAATCAATTTTGGTCAGCTAAATCGCATCGTTGATTGTTTCACTCAAGAAAATTGCTTTACGAAAAGAAACAATCCTCATTTAATTCTTAATGGTTGCTGAGTGAAAATGCTTTACGAAATCTTTTTTTTTTTCTTTTCTTTTCAGAAAAACACAACTTGAGAAACGCAATATACAACCTTGGAATTTATTCAGCTTCTAAAATCGAATCACAAAAGACGCTATTTATGTATAGTAATGGATATTTCTCAGCACTTGCTTTTCAAAAAGTGATTTCGTAATTTTTTGTTTTTTCCTTGTGTTTGTTTTGGTGAAATCCGCGTTTAGTGTTAATATTTTAAAGAAATGTTTTTCGCGAAACAACGTGATTTTCTCAACTTACGTGTTAGATTATAATTATTAATTCATAGCGAATATTGGTATTTTATGTTTTATATTAAAGTATACGAACGATAAGTAGTATTTTAAGATGAATTAAAAAGAAACTTATGAAGAAAATTAAACACTCCACTTTTACGATGCATGAATCTTAAACATATTATGGTGATGACTAATATATAACTATTTAAAAAAAACTATCCTTAAATATTATAATATAGGATTTGAAATTTTTAACGTATGTTTTAATGTTTTATTATTTAAGATATTTTAAAAATTAGAATATTATAAATAATACATTTCAATACTTAAAATTCACAAATAATATATAAATAATATAATATAGATTTTTTAATATTTAATACTGACTTTTTTACTTTATTTATTTCTAGGTAATTTATGTATGGATTTATTATTATAGATTACGGATAATAAAAACTGCGACTATTATATAAATATTTTAATAAAATATTTAAGAATTTTAATGGCGAATTTATCTCTAGCAATCCTAACCACAAAGTTTTTAATCTTCTTTATTTCTCAATTAAAATGCCAAAAATATCGATAAGCATTCCTTTAATGGATTATGATAATTACAACTGCACAAATTCAAAATTTAAATAAATCTAAAAAATTACTAATATTTTCCAATCACCGCTGTTAAACAAGAACTGTTGACAAGAATTTAAGACTCTTGAAAAACACTAACATATATCATCACAGATATTTTATTAGTTCCAAATTTTAGTTTTAAATAGCCACAATGCAAATTTATTGGCTGTTAAATCACATGGTAGAATCCTGGTTTAATTTTCATATTGGTTTAGTTAAAGTTAGCATAAAATTGATGTAAGTAGCAAAAGTATTGTTTTCCTATAAATATTTTTGTATCCCTAATTTTAAAGGTTAAAATTACCTGCACTGTTATTATTACGTTTTTGATTTCTAAACTAAGAGTATAGGATGATTGTTTTTATTGTTATTATTGTCAAAATAACTTAATTCTAAGTTACATTTTATGATAAAGTTATTTAAATTAGTATTTGATCTTATTAACAGTTTTACAATTATTATTTTTTGGTGCAAATTACTTTAATATACTAATATGAATTACGATTAAAGAGATTCGTTAAATGATTCAGAACCTCGTGATCAACGGTTTGGCAAACATCGTGCTAGAGGTAGCTTTTACATCATATCCACTGGCATTTATTTATGTTTAACATTCAGATTTTTGATAAATTCAACATGCTTTTTATGATTTTGTAAATAATAAATACTGGCTAACTGAGATAATAAAACTCCAAACTCTTAATTGGCTATTTGATAGCATTTTTATAATCCAATCCCTATCAGACAATGTCAGACATTTAAGCCGATCTGCGTTTTGTTCTGGCATTAAACTTACTTGGGCCAAGTGGTCTGTGAACGCAACTAACGGTGGCGTTGCTCATTACGAGTAATGTTCCACAAATAAGCTGAAGGTTGTTTGGGCCTTTATTTTCGTCTTTTACGAGAAAACCTCACATTCATTGTCATTATAACTTCCGATTAAGTTTACTGCCCCTTAATACATCGATTATCTTTAAACTGCGAGTCGTTAAAGTTACTATCACCTTCGGAATGATTACTTTTTCCCCTTCAGAATTCCTTTTTTTTTCCCCATGATCAAATGGTATTCACAAGTACGATATTGATTAGATAAGGTATGTTTCATTATTTGATATCCTTTTGTGCGTGTTATCTTTTCCACTTTTAAGAAGGATATTTTTTCCCTATCTCTCACTTATTCCACATTTCAATATTTTATTGAATAATTACAGCGATAGATAAACTTTAGTTACAAGTTTTATGTTTTTTTTTATAAGAAATACTAGCATAATTATTAGAAATCTTTATGAAGACTTGTTCGCTTTCTTTTACTTAATTGGGTTATATTATTATCTCTAAAAAGAATATCCAGATTACGAGTAAAAAGTGGTAGCGGAGAAAGAAAAATCATCGATGGACGCTAATTAACGGTTTTTGTAAAAGAACAAATGGCATTTTTTATTTTAATATTTTACTAGAGGAAAGTTTACAACCCAAATAATAGCTGATTTAAATTTAGTATCTTCACTTAACATAGATGAAAGAAAGATCTGACGACTATTATTTACCTAGATTGAATCGATAATACTAGGAGATAAAAAAGGTTTTTTAAAATAAATTCCTCCTTTTACAAAAGCTGCAGAAATATGGCATTACCATCGGGTTTAACGGCTGAAGACAACTAAAAATATCAACATTTTCAAATAAGGATTTATTTTTGAAGATTTGCATGAAAATTAATGGTCTAAAAATGTTTTAAAGTTACTAACACTAATATCCTTATGTTAAAACGTACTAAATTTAGTTAAACAGCATATATTATTCTCATAATAAACACGCATATATACTATTATAATATTACGGTTAAAATAAAGAGTATTTAAATAAGACCTACATATATTTTTAATTTGAAATTAAAACAAAACGATTTATGTCATGCTCGTTATTTTTTTATTTTAGATATTAAGTATTTCATTTGCCAATCATTTTATGCTTAGAACTTTCAAAGCGCCAATTTTTGGAAACTTTTCCACATAAATCAGCAATTAATTTGCCAGCTATACGGTGAATAATAGGTGTTGTTTAACGTGAATTTTCGACAGGGAACACAGAAAATATTTTTTGCTCATCCTGACGATGGAAAGTTTACATCGCGCATTGAACATACGCCGAAAGTCATATTGAAGGAGATTTCAGAATGCCAAACTTCGCTCACAGTTATAGTCGATTATAAAGATAAATAATTAAAAAATATGTATATTTTACACACTGAGAATGAGAAATTTTTTAAAGCTTCTAACACTAGTTGGATTACAATAAATAATAAGTTAAATATGTATTTAAAATATTTTGGGAAAGTTAGTCTGTTAATAGAATTTACTGTAAAATAATACTGTCATATACATCAACAAAAATATTCGTACACGTTCCAACAATCAATGTAGTACCTTGTTTGCATTTTTATGGACCATCTATTGAATTTCAATAGTTGTCACTTCTTGGAAGACACTCAGTTCGGTTCAGTTCCTCTAAATTGTTTTGTTGATTGAATTTTCAAATTTTTACAATTAATACTTTTTATGTTGTCTATAAACGCTTAAATAAACAAAATGAAATATAAGTATAATACATAATTATAATTTGTTGGTATATTTCAAAATTTTCTAGCTTTGGTTTGAAGTTGTGAGTGTTGTTGTTACAGATGTTGTGAGTGAGAAAGTCCCAAGTATATTTGAACTAACTGAACTAATTGCATATGCCTTGAACATGTTCAAAGTGCAATATCGAAACTGGTCAAAGGAGCAACAAGCGTGGTATATATTTCATTTTAGAACAGTTGTTGAACAGGGGACCCAATTTTTGTGTTCACGACTACTAATGTTCATTTTTGTAGCCATGTAATTTTGAACCCAATCCAAAAGACAAGAGAACTCCTGGTTTAAAGTATTATGAGAAATGTGCCTTCGTGGAGGACTTTTTGATGAAATTAACCCGCATTTGCGAAACATGGAGAGAAAGACTACGAGGCCCTCCCACGGTTAGCCTGACGCAAGGGGACTCTAACCCATAATCCGTCTACCACTGAGAATATTTTACATCAGCACTGTAATAGGTGCAAGCTAATGCAAAATTCGTATCGACCAACCATCGCTGGGATTCGAACCCGCTTCACTTCTTTGGAGGGCGAACTCTCTATCCCCTGAGCCATCACGACTCAAACATAAAATATAGTATTTTATATGAGCATATAGTATTTTATTTACAGTACTAAATGGGTATAAGCGTAGTTGATAGTATTTTTTTTATTTTGTTGCGCTTAACAAAAATAAATTATTGTTCGCAATTCGCAAAAATTATCTTAAAAAGAATGACATTAATTTAATGTGTGCGTATATTAATTGTGTGTGTGTGTGTGTGTGTGTGTGTGTGTGTGTGTGTGTGTGTGTGTGAGTGAGTGTGTGTGTGTGTGTGTGTGTGTGAGTGAGACATAAAAAGTTTTATTGTTCCAAATATTTATTCCAGTAATTTTATATTTATCTATTGATATTTAGTGTGTGTGTGTGTGTGTGTGTGTGTGTGTGTGTGTGTGTGTGTGTGTGTGTGTGTGTGTGTGTGTGTGTGTGTGTGTGTGTGTGTGTGTGTGTGTGTGTGTGTGTGTGTGTGTGTGTGTGTGTGTGTGTGTGTGTGTGTGTGTGTGTGTGTGTGTGTGTGTGTGTGTGTGTGTGTGTGTGTGTGTGTGTGTGTGTGTGTGTGTGTGTGTGTGTGTGTGTGTGTGTGTGTGTGTGTGTGTGTGTGTGTGTGTGTGTGTGTGTGTGTGTGTGTGTGTGTGTGTGTGTGTGTGTGTGTGTGTGTGTGTGTGTGTGTGTGTGTGTGTGTGTGTGTGTGTGTGTGTGTGTGTGTGTGTGTGTGTGTGTGTGTGTGTGTGTGTGTGTGTGTGTGTGTGTGTGTGTGTGTGTGTGTGTGTGTGTGTGTGTGTGTGTGTGTGTGTGTGTGTGTGTGTGTGTGTGTGTGTGTGTGTGTGTGTGTGTGTGTGTGTGTGTGTGTGTGTGTGTGTGTGTGTGTGTGTGTGTGTGTGTGTGTGTGTGTGTGTGTGTGTGTGTGTGTGTGTGTGTGTGTGTGTGTGTGTGTGTGTGTGTGTGTGTGTGTGTGTGTGTGTGTGTGTGTGTGTGTGTGTGTGTGTGTGTGTGTGTGTGTGTGTGTGTGTGTGTGTGTGTGTGTGTGTGTGTGTGTGTGTGTGTGTGTGTGTGTGTGTGTGTGTGTGTGTGTGTGTGTGTGTGTGTGTGTGTGTGTGTGTGTGTGTGTGTGTGTGTGTGTGTGTGTGTGTGTGTGTGTGTGTGTGTGTGTGTGTGTGTGTGTGTGTGTGTGTGTGTGTGTGTGTGTGTGTGTGTGTGTGTGTGTGTGTGTGTGTGTGTGTGTGTGTGTGTGTGTGTGTGTGTGTGTGNCATTGATATATATATATATATATATACATAATTCTAGACTAAAATTGAGAAGTATTTGAACTTATTGATTCGTGAATAAACTATTGACAGGAGAGGAACCAGAAGAACAAAATATAAAACTGTAAATTTATTTAACAAAAACAGAACAAGTCGATGAAAAAAAATCATTCGTACTCATTCATTAGTCGTTCTACAAAAACCATCGAAATCAAATGAAATGCCCAGATAAGAATAAAAATGTGGGGTAAAAAATAATACTGCTAGTGGTTTCGCTTAATGAAGATTTAGACGACGATAGAATATATTTTTTTTTCCAGATTACTTTTCTCCAATGCGTAAATGAAGTTATCAAAAAATTGATTACATTCAAATAAAACGAACCGCTTCTATTTATTCATACAAAACGAAAACTAATTCGGAGATTCTATAATGAAAAAAGTCACGCTAAAAATTAAAATGATTTTTTTTTATTTCTTTTTAGCTCCACGCAATTTGAATGCATTCGTGATCCTTGACGATCTGATCGCTAAATTAACGCGCAAAAAGAAGTGGCGTCGAATGTTTGAAAAACATTCCAGACGAAAGAGAAAAAAAAAGATTTAAAATGTTCATTAAAAGCCATAATATTAAAATGTGGCTGTTTCAGTTTTACAACGATGAGATTAGTATAAAAGAAATCAGATGCATGAAATGAGGAAGAGAGCAAATGCAGGGTTAAATAAATCTCTTTTGATAAAAAAATAAAATAAATTCATGTTTTGAATTAACTTTGAATTAATTGAATTTTTTACTCTAGATTTTTTATATTCATAGTTACCAATTACTTTGAATAATTCACTAAGTGTTTTTACGTATGGCTAAATGTATTAAATCGAATGAAAGTAATGTTTAGACAATGCATATTTAAGTTTAAATTATGTACCGTAATTTATGAAAAATACACCGTACTAAAAGAGAAAAAATGTTAATTTTAATAGAAATATGCGTTTGAAGCAAATGATTAAAAATTGAAGATTTAATAATTTTTTAGCATGTGAATAAATTTTATTTTAAAACATTACAAAGGGAAAAAATGACGATGATTTAGTCGTTAGTTTAAAAAGTCATTAACTCAAAACTTACTACCAGTCCGTGCGCATTTTCATTGGTCCGTTTGCATATCACTCTTAAGAATAAATAAAAAAATAATAGATCGAAATTAAATGAAAAATTGCAATGAAGGGAAAATAATGAATAATGTTTGCGATTACAATAAATTATGTTTTTTTTCTCTATTACAAAATCACAGACCAAAACAAGAAATCAAAACAGCATAATAATCCTCTACCTCCGTGGGACAACAAATAATTAATTTCATGGTGATCCGAATTAAATTTCAGTGGTTCCGAACCTATCGGCAATCGTTAATTTCGTGCCATACATAAAAGAATTTCAATACTTTCATAACACAAAATAATATACCTATAACTCAATAAAATATTATGTTTTTTTTCCCTCTTTTTCTTACTATACATATAAAAATCTAGTGATGGTGTAGCGATTTCAAAAACTTTCTTTTTAAAAACTTTTCAATCACTTTACAAAAATTTTCAAGCACTCAAAAAATTCATATTCAATCAGTGATATAATTGAAAAACAAAAACTTTTTATAAACAGTTTTAGCGTTAACAAAAACCCAAAAAGAAACAGACGTAAATCGAAGCAATCATTACTTTCCCAAATCATCGAGTGAATTCAACTTGACCTGAACTCAGAACAAAAGTACCCCCTACGTCAAAAAAGTGTTAGAAGTAAAATAAAATAAACAATAAAATTAAAATAAATTAAAAAGAAAAAAATTTCAGAAGGATCTGATATTCTCCATCCGAATTGGAGCACTCGGGTTTCGGTTTCAAGCGTACACGCATGCGCAAGTCATAACGTGGGTACGAAATGAAGTCCGCGTGAACGATTACGTAGCAAACACCCCATTTTTCGTGAAATGCATGGGATCCGCCAGATATCACTGAAGGGAGAAAAAAAATTATTCGGAAAAAAAGCACTTTTTAAAAACGCCAGCTGAAAAATGCACCTTTTAAAGCTTTTAAAAACGAAATCCCCCAAAAAGCACCTTTAAGTACTTTTTACAAGCGCTTCGCACCCTGATACTGTTATAAATTATAGAGATCTGTTAAATGATTTAAAACTTAACGATCAGCTTCATGCACAATAAGATAGATGCGACAAAAAATAGCATTTAATATATTTTTAGCTGTTTCGTAAGCGAAAACATTGAATTACGGTTGCGAACACATAAAATTAGTTTGAAAAATATAATGTTATGTAATATTATAATACTATAAATGTTATTTTAAAAAAATGACTACTTATAAATGATTGATTATGGTATACTAATAGATCTAAATATTTATAATACTAATAGATAATAATATTTTGGAGGTGGGAAGTGGAGGCACAAGCGTAAGCAAACAGAATTCCTTTCATTACATATATGTTGAATGAATAATTTCAACTATAGTAGAAAAACTGTTTTCTGCCAAGAAGCAACAATTATTGCAATTCAATCATCGGAGTTGATGAGCGGCAGCAAGTTGGTATCTTAGCACCCTAGTTTTTTTAAATAAAAAGCTTTTATGCTGTAAGTATTTCGTAGCCATCACCTTCAATAAACATATATTTAAAATCCTTTTAAGAATGACAAACTAGTGAAAAATAAAGAGATGTGGTTAAAATCTAGTAAATCGTTATCGAAGTCAAATAGAACTAACGATCATCAAAAACCATTTTACTTATGGAACGAAACAGAAAAACCGTTTTCCAACTAAAATCAATCTCCTTTACGTTTCATTTGACATTATAAGCACTAAAATTATAATTTAATCATTTCAAATTTTCCTTGACCTCCAATCAATGTTTTTTAAGGTTTTTATCGCGTTAACGGAGAAGTAAATGATATTTTGGATATTAAAAAACGAGGTTGGAAAAATTTACTGAAAAAAAAATTATGGAATAACAATACATAGAAAAAATATATTAGAACTTAACAGCAATAGTACAGAGTCATTTACACACATCATTTACATAAAACGTTAACAGAGAGCTCAATATTTTAAAACGGCAAAGCGGGGTAAATTAGGGAAATATTTCCGCATCAGTACCCTACGCCAATATAATCACCAAATTTAGGCGATTTTCGGGCAGTGCCTGGAGATGGGATGGGCTAGGTTCAATAAATAAAGGTTTAGGGGGAGCGGATTGGCTAAGACTGATCATAAAATTCTTATTAACTTTTTTACTCTTTTGAACAAACGCTTAGTTCAGATATTAAAAATGAAAAATGTAAAATTGAAAATGTATAAAAAATTATACAGTCCATGGCCACATTAGTAGACTCACTATAAGATTCTATGTGAAATCTTAATTATCAGGTGATACTGTACAGCTTTATTGTTTTTTTAAGAGGTTTGCACTTGTTTATGTTCGTGTATCAATTGGTTAAGATTCAATGCAATACGTTAAAAAAATAATATATTAATGTAAATAGGAAGTATATAAAAAATCTCCTCAATAAAAACCCGTTACATGTGTGTTTAAATATAAAAGTATTGCCTACAAGCTCGTGCAAAACATGTCATTATTAAAAAAACTACAGTGATTCGAATAATTTGGTCTAATTATTATAATATACCAATATAATGATATAATAAATATTCTATATTTATCTAATATATCGTCTAATTTATCTTATCTTAGAATTTATATTATATATCGTCGAATTTAACCAATTTATATACGAACGTAGACAAGTGCAAACCTATTGCAGTCACGTAAAAATAATAAAGCTGTGAAGTATCACCTGGTAATAATCTGTCCAGGAGCTGTAGCGATCTGCTACTTCATTTTGGTGCTTTTACTTTGTGAGGCTTACATTGATTGCCAAATAATTTGTGTTTATCGTAATAATTGTTTTTCTTTTTTTAAATTTGTGTTTGAGTCAGCTTGGAGTTTTCGTCCAGTCTATATTAGGCGTTGGATGTTGTTTGCTGATAGGACGAAATTAGAGAAGTACACATTGAGTTAGTGTGTGGTACAGTAAGAAACTCAAATACACTTGTAGGTAGGAGTAATATTCAATGTAAGATTTGAATATATAAAATTTTAAACTTAATATATTCTTAAACGAAACGGTTTAGAAAGAAGGCTTCTGATTGGGAATATTACAGACGATAAAAAAAAATCGAATGATTGCTGTTGTCACAATTGCTCTTCAATATTTCTCTTTCACGTAAAACTTTAGATTTTCTCTTCAGTTTTCGTTTCACAGGTTTGAGATAGAAAATGTTGTAATGACTAACTTCCTTGTTTAGTCTATAATTGCCAAGTGGCGAGACAAATTCGTCCTATCTCCGAAGTACATTTCAGGCCCTAAGTAATCCTATATGTATTTCGGTCTCCGATTAAAGATCTTTAAACTGACTCAGAGGGTCGGGATAGCTTGGTTGATAGGGGGTTGGACTCGTGTTCGTGAGAACAGGAGTTCAAATCCAGATGGCCGAAAAATCCCCGTGTATTAAATGGTGACTGGTGCACGTAAATCTGTCGGGGTCATAAAGTCCTCCAAGTTTCCATTACAAATCAATATCTCTGGGGGTACTGATCCAGGAGTTCCCTAGTCTTCCGGATTGGATTCAGCATAAGGCTACAGTATTGAACATTGGTAGTCGTAAACTCAAATTTGGGTCGACTGTTCACCGACGGATACAATAAAAAAAATTTTTAATTTTTTTTTAAAAAAGCTGACCTCCAAAAGCTACAAATATCAAAGAAGACCTATTCATAGAATATGACTCGTACCCATTCCCAGGCAAACATCCAGGTGTTTTTTTTAATTTTTATCTTTTAATTATTTTAAATTTACAAGTTTGAAATTCAGTTAGGGATTTCATTTACCTTGGCGCTTATACTTGGCTTGATTAGATACTGGGGGTTCCGCGTTCGGCTGACCACCTGACCGGAACATCTGCTCCTGCACCCCAGGGCCCAAGGTCAAGAAAAATGAGTTGGGCACAGTAGCCTTTGGCCCTCTATGGGCTGTCGAGCCACTGAGTTTGAGAGATATCGATATGGAAGTAGATATGCATACTAATGATTTTAACTTAAGAGTATTTTTTAAGTTTGTTAATTCTGAAAGTACAACAATGGCTATATGATAACAAAATAATAAAAAGAGAACATTTTACTCCAGTCTACTTCTTTAAACAATTAAAAAAGTAATATGTAAAAAGGGTAGCTTTATTACACAAATGAGTGAGTCATACCAAACATAAGAACAATAAAAGCTAAAAATGATTTAATTATTTTCAAAAGGAAGACAAAAGTAATTTTCTTTTTTAAACAAAAGCGATAAATAGAACTAGAAGAACTTAATATTTTGCTTCAAAATAAACTTCACAAACTTTACTCAGCATAAATAAGAACATTTTTTGTATTGTTTTCTCAGAAAATTTTTATTACAATAACATATGCCATATCTTTCATTCGTATTGTTGAATTAAAAATTTCCCTGCAAAAATGCATCTTATTATTTTGGCAGAAATATATTATTGTTGTCTATAAATCTTGCATTATATTTATGGGATTCTAAATCTATTACTTAACCTACTTTAAATAATTCAGAAGATTTATGTATAAAAGGGCAACTTAATATCACAAAAGTCCCCAAGATAACTGCAATAATAAAAACAAGCTACACTAATCCGTTTATTTTAACAATACAAAAATATATATTTTTTAAAAAAAGCGAACAGAAAAGAGCTTGAGGAAAAACCTTTTACGAACTGTATCTATTTTAACGCAATGTATATTTATAAATCCTTAGCTAAAATCTTATTTTTTGTGCGTCCTATATTACAATATTGGAATTGAATATTACATGAAAAGGATTAAAGAATACCTAAAAAAGTTCCAAAACAAAAAGAAACAGAAAAAAAAAACGTCTGCTTTACGAATTTCATTTCATACGAGAACAAACGTAAAAATTTGTATCTGCTTGTTTCTGCTTTATTTTAAACCTTATTGCAAAATATTCTTTCCTAAGCCTAAATCCGAATTATCTGTTCGATGAACAAAATCGCGATCGTGTCAGGAAAACATAAAACGTATCTATTCAATACAAACATAAAATGAATATGCGGAAGAATAAACAAAACAGAAACATATACTAAAGAAATAGAAAGACGCATTTAACGTAGAAGAATTATTTTCTTCGAAGCAGTTGGAATTGGGGCATGTTGTAGCATGTCAGAGAGAAAAGGGCAGTTTACGGTTTCGAATTAATGGGATTTGATCGTTCCTTGCAGTATTTTTAAGTAGATTGGAGAAACAAGTTACTTTTTTACGAATAGGAAGGAAAAAAAATAGAAGTCTCAGATGAATGAGGAAGAAAAAAGAAAATTGCTTAGAAAAGCAAATCTATATTTAAAGGCAAAAGTTTAATTTAAATACTTTGGACTTGGAGAGGTGGCGGCAAATTTGTACATTATTTTTACGTACTCTAACTATATTACTTTAACTATTTTTTTTAATTACAACTGTTTAGGTTTTGTCTTTGTCTCGAAAGTTCGCAAATAATTATTTACCTTTTTCAGTTGATGATCGCTTATGTTATTTGACATATAGTATATTTATTTTTAGATAAAATACAAAACATTCAATATTCTTTCTTATGTATTTGTCTTTGCATTGAAAGTTTTTGCCAAATAATCCTTTAGTTTTCTAAGTTGATTATTTTATTTTTTTACATAAAGTGTATATATTTTTGGATAGAATGGAAAATATTCAAATGTTTTTGATTTTATCTCGAGAAATTTATCACTAACTATTTTTTAAACCTTTTTCGTTCCTTGCCTAACTATGCAAATTATTAGAGAAAATTCTTTTTACTTGGTATTCAATAGAATCCTAACAAATCTATAGCAAATAGAGAAAATAGAAGTCTTTGATGGTTAATGGAGTAAAAAAAAAGTTAACGGTCTTGAAAAAAAAACATTTATTTCATAGTGAGCTCAGCCTTAAATACGTACTTCAAAATTGGCGGTAAATTCGCATATTTTTTTTTTCGTATTCTAAATATATATTTTGCAGTTAAACTTTTTTGTTTGCTTTTCAGTCAAAGCTTTAAGTTATGGATAAATGTTTATTTTTTTTTTAGTTGAATATGTTGCAGACTTATTTACAAATCATACATTTCTTCCAATAAAATATAGGAATCAAATAATGTTAAATTCAATTTCGTATTTTTAAATGTTCCAGTTATTTCATATAAGGAGGGGAAAAGTTAATTTATATTCTAAGAAAACAATATATTTTATTTAAAAAAAAACTGTAATTAAACCTGAAAATGGTTCTAAAATATCTAAAAAGCAGACATATTATCTGAAAAAAAAAGTTAAAATGATGAAAAAAAGATGTTATAAAGCAGCTACTGCTGTGTTCCAGACCAATCATAAATAGAAAAAAAGAAAGAAAGAAAAAGCTAGTTAATAATTTTTTATTATTTTATTATTTTTTATAATCTTGTGGAAAAAATTGCTGGTTCAAGCTTCTATGGTAATCAAGTCAATTTAAACGCGGACGAATCTCTTATTTTGTATATTACTTGTACTGGAACTTATTTCATTGCTATAAATTTTTTGACATTTCTTTGCTTTTCTTTCTTTTCTTAAAAAAAGATTTTTTTTTTAAAAAAAAGAAGAGCTTCCTTTTTTAAAACTGATTTATTTAATTTTCTTTCAATTTTTGTATTCGTACATATGGCATTAGAAAAAAATATTTTTTTAAGTTTCATGTAAACAATTATTTCACGGAATACTCTTATCCAGAACAATTTTTCTCAAAATAATTTTATACATTCGAAAAAATATATTTTAAATTTCCTGTAAACAATTTTTTTTCCATGAATATATTTATCCAGAACAATTTTTCTTAAAATCGTTTTAAAATATAAGATGCGAAAGATGAATAAAAATAATGATTTCCCTTGAGTGCGTTAGAATTCTCCAAGCTAACGCTAAATTATTGCTAAAAACATTTGTATTTAAACATCTGAAAAAACGAAACTGAAACAGTTAAATTTAGAAAGCACACGTCGACGTTTAGAATTGAGACGTCTTTTTCAAGCCATACATGATTTATGAAATATTCTCTCGAGCTTTATAAAAATGGCTAAAATCAGATGCCAAAACATAAGCTAACTAAAATGAATTTTTGATGGGTGTATTACTATAAAATTTACGATTAAACGTAACTAAAAAACTTCCATCAACATGAGGCACATAAAATAGATTTATTCAAATATTTCACATTGTAAATAAACAGTAGAAAATAAATCTTTTCAATAAACATTATTTATAGGGATCCAATATCATGAACATATAATGCAGTTATTGATTCCCAGTCGTATTTATATATACGCTACTGCAAAATCCACAATCTAATAAAGTAAACACGTAGTCATTTTTCAAAATATATTTTCGACGCATATTTTATATTGCATTTTTTTTTCAATGCTGAAAACTGCATAAACAAATATGGATGGCATAGATTAGATAGTAAACTTTTGATATGTCTAAAACAGTGTTTACTTTTGGAGATGAATTTGTTATTCGATCATTGTAGATAAAGTATTGAAAAGTTCTTTATCTTGTTCGATGATGGAAAAACTGATGGCTGATAATTGTTATTTGATAGCTGATAATTGTTATTTGATCATTGTAGATAATATATTGAAAAATTCTATATCTTGTTCGATGATGAAAGAACTGATGTCTGATATTTGATGGCTGATAATTGTTATTTCATCATTGTAGATAATGTGTTAAAATATTCTAAATCTTGTTCGATGATGGAAGAACTGAGGGCTGATAATTGTTATTTGATAGCTTATTATTGTAATTTGATCATTGTAGATAATGTATAGAAAAATTCTTTATCTTGTTCGATGATGAAAGAACTGATGGCTGATATTTGATGGCTAATAATTGTTATTTGATAGCTGATATCTGTTATTTGATCATTGTAGATAATATATTGAAAAATTCTATATCTTGTTCGATGATAAAAGAACTGATGGCTGATATTTGAGGGCTGATAATTGTTATTTCATCATTGTAGATAATGTATTGAAAAATTCTATATCTTGTTCGATGATGGATGAAATGATGGCTGGTATATAAATTTTCGGCTAGTGAACTCTTTACAAAAACTACTAAAATTTGAACTAATTTTTAAGTATTATTGTCACTAAAAGTTTTTGTTACGGAAGTTCAAGATAATATGAAAATGAAATTTATTTAAATAACAGAAAGTTTTTGTTTTTTTTGCCATGTTCAACTTAAACAATTGGATATATACAAGCAACATCATCGTGGGCATGGATTCTGATTGGCTATTGGTAAATGTGGAATTTGTTTATGTTAGCAGCTGTTCTTTCCACTCTATTTCCAGTTAACCTAGCCCATCAAATATGAATTCATTTTAGTGATACATCTGGATCGGGTTCTAAATTACAAGGCTACAGAGTTGAACATTCGTAGTAAACTCAAAATTGGATCGGCTGTTCAACGACAGTTATGATGTAATAGATCACATATCTGTGTATCAGTTATCGTCGTCTTCTCGAGGTACAAGTACCCAATTAATAACAGAAATACGAGTTACAAAGACTTTGTTTATATACATTATATATAGTATATATATAAATAATTATTTTCAACAAAATTTTGTGTAATTCATGAGTAAGGCACTTAAAATGTGACCTTCTTATTTTCTTTGACGAAGCAAATTTAGCTTAATGCACGCTGAAATTAAATGTAGGAAATTAAATTATACTTAAGAAAATTAAATTATACTTAGGAAAACATTTCATGTATCTCACAGATTGAAAATTTAAACGTTTACGCAATGTTTTTTTTTAACTTATTCAGTTTAAAAAATGAAATAAATTTTAAAAACACCAAATTAAACTGAATTTTTCAGATTTAAGTATGTAAAATTGCGTTATTTTTTTAAATAAAAATGAAGTTCAGAAATTTATTTAATATTTTTAAAACTATTTTTAACTGATTAAAAGAAATTTTATTAAGGCTTTTTAAAAATACTTTAATACTATCGTACAATATTTCCAGTGATATCAAAAATTAGCTCTTAACTTTCTCATTAACTCTTTTTAAATTTTTTTTTTATCTGAGTATTAAATACTGGACTGCCTAGGGCTAACAAGAGATGATCTGTCCTCTCATCCAGTGACCCTAATGGACTTTCTATATGTCAGCGCCCTCATGGAATCCGACTAATTTAGTTTTCGGGAAATAGTCACACACAAAAATAACTTTAAAAAAAATCTCACAAGAATTTCAAAAGAACATACGTTCAAAAAAAGCGTGTTTTAGCTTAAAATTTCCATGCACCGCTTCCCTGATTATCCCGAGTTAACTCGGGTATGTATATATTGCAAATATTTATTATTCCGAGTTAACTCGGGTATGCATATATTGCAAATATTTATTATCCAGAATAAACTCGGGTATGTATATATTGCAAATATTTATTATTCCGAATTAACTCGGGTATGTATATATTGCTAATATTTATTATCCCGAGTTAACTCGGGTATGTATATATTGCAAATGTTTATTATTCCGAGTTAACTCGGGATGTATATATTGCAAATATTTATTATTCCGAGTTAACTCGGTATGTATATATTGCTAATATTTATTATCCCGAGTTAACTCGGGTATGTATATATTGCAAATATTTATTATTCCGAGTTAACTCGGGTATGCATATATTGCTAATATTTATTTTCCCGAATAAACTCGGGTATGTATATATTGCAAATATTTATTATCCCGAGTTAACTCGGGTATGTATATATTGCAAATACTTATTATCCCGAGTTAACTCGGGTATGTATATATTGCAAATACTTATTATCCCGTGTTAACTCGGGTATGTATATATTGCGAATATTTATTATCCCGAGAAAACTCGGGCGTAGAAGATTTTGTCAGTATGTTTTGTTTTATCCCATTCGCGCGATTGCATTTTGTGCGATGGTTGCAGAATTTGCATAGGAAAAAGAGTAAAATAAATAAAATACATGGTGTATCACTTGACTGGCGTTCACTTTGTGTTGTAAAGTAGATGTGTTTTAAAAACTGTCATACAAAGACTAATATTTAACAGTTTTCATTTGCCCGAGATAACACGGGATAATAAACTGATGGCAAATTACGTATAAAAAAAAATTATAATTTCACCTTAAAACTTGTGTATTTTTTTGTTTTAGTTCCTTGTATTTATTAATGAAATAAAAAAAAATATGTTGATTTTTCGCATTTAAAAAAAAATATTGTAAGAGAAGCGGTTAAGATAATTACATTTGAAAGAATTTTCAAAAGCAGCAAACCAGCGCAAACGCCTTAGTTTGTTAATCTACAAAACTACAGCACCAACCGCCAGAATACATCTTTAATAAACTAACAAAAAAAACTAGAAGAATACCAGCTTACTCCCTTTTCCCCAGACAAAGCTTTTGTAGTGGTTTCATTTTAACGAAGGAGGAGTACTCATTTTGTTACTTGCATCGCACTCATCTAAAATATATTGACATTCAGAGCACTCTCTACCGTTTCAGCTACTGAATGTTGTTCTTTTTTCCGACCCAAAAGAACGAAGTGCCGCTTTTCTAAGTAACGACCAACTGTCAAAATGGCTGTTTCTACTGAAAACTACAGCACGTGACGTGAGTGCAGTTACAGTTAAAGAATAACAAAACGAAACACCTTAAAAATAACTAAATATGTAAAGAACTGAATGTTCTTTTCCAAGAAGATTTGCATTGAATTTCAATAAATCCAGCAGAAGATGCATAACTAACGAATAGTGTTTTATGACTTCTTATTAAATGTGTCGGTCTGAACATATTATAAAATTGGTTTAATTTGATGGCATCAAATAAAACGAAGACAAACAATAAACCTTTTTTAATTTCCCGACATTTATTGCAATTAAATAATTATGTTTTTCTTGTTAATTTTCTTACATTTTTAAGTGTTATTTCTCACTACATATTACATAACTACGTATTACATAAATGTTATTTCTCACTACATATAAAAATACAGTGTTATTTCTCACTACATATTTTGATTAATATCATAGAGGCAAAACTAATTTATCCTATCTTTTTGCATTTTTATAATAATCTGTGTTATTAATTCGATATTTTGATTTTCATAAGTTAATTGGGAATTTCATGCGTAGATAATTATAATTTAAATGATAGGAACTAGCATTTTTATGAATTTTTTATATTTAAAAAGGGTGTGTTTATTCAAGTCTGCATCTAGTTAAATTTTAATCAAATAGTTCACAAACACTTAATTTACCCATAATGTTCGGTTTCGGTTATTAACATTGTATAGTAGATCCTTTTAGTAAGCCTGTGTTCGGAGTAAGTCATAATAAATCATATTTTATACCATTTCGTTTTGTCATTAAAACACTTAAATTATAATAATTCGTAAATTATTTATTAGATATGCGAATAGAAGTGCTATTATACGGCCTAAGTTCAGCTGCTTGCGGGCCGGGATATCTTGGTCGGTATGGCGCTGGGCCCATATCCGAAAGTTCGTGAGTTCGAACCCCGCCGGCCGAAGACTCCCCCGTCTAGTAAATGGTGACTGATGTACGTTAAATCTGTCGAGTCACAAAGTCCTCCATAATCCCATAACAAATCAATACCTCTGGGGAGTACTGGATTGGACATCGATCGTTCTCTGATTCAGGTCAAAATTACGATCTGTGGATGAATGAATGGATGTATGAATGGATCCGTCCTATAAACGGGTGTGACGTACGGGTGTGGCAGAAATCCAATTCTTGGCCATAGATGGCGCCATTGGAAAACAAGAACAATAGCACCCCTCTGCCTAAACAGGCATAAGCAACAGCAACACTATAACTGATAGTGTCTCAGTGATGTGAATAGGTGTTTGGTGTTTTAGAGTAGCAACTTATGTTTTGTTTAGAGCTTTACTATTAGATTATTAATTGTAGAAAGATTCATTAAAACTGTAATAGAGAGATACGATTCACTGCTATATTTGTTAAGCGTCACGTTGATGTTAAAATTATTAGCATCTAATTACACGTAATCTCTTTACTAAGCCTAGTATAGGTGTTCTAATAATGAGATTGGGTGTTCGCATTTTGAATAAGATAAATATCGCTATTCATATAGCCTTGTAGTTTAAATACTGGTGCTTAATAATACTACATAATAATGGTGCACTAAATTGTGCTTTAACTTTCATTATTTAAGGTAAAGTGGCTTTGAACTCGTTACTAATTAATTGCTATGACTATCAGTGTCCCTGCCATGTTGGTGCAAAAATGTTTAAAAAAGCTGTTTAATATTCTTAACTTTACCGCTAAATTAATATATATCAGTAGACATAAAATCATATTATACCACATGCTCTTAATGAACACATTTTTGAGAAAAAAAATATGTTAAATGTTGTCTCATAATTTTACTATACCTATTTGTAGTAAGAAATATATATTTTTCACTACGGTAGTGAACAAAGCTTGTTGCTGAGATAGTTAATAGACAATTTGGTAACTTTCCAAAACAAATGTATTTCAAATCTATTTGAAAATCAATTTAAACATGGGCACAAAAAAGAAACAGGTGTGGAACAATTTTGTACTAAAGTGGTATTTTCTTTTCAACAGTGTAAGAAAGAGTACATAAAAGTATGAGGCAAAAATTTTAATCACAACTTTTAAAATCACAATTTTTTTTCACAAAAGATCAAAATTTTTGAGAAAAACAACTGTTCAAGATTCTTAATTTTACTGTTAAATTATTATAGATTAATAGATAATATATCAATTGTTCTGAATGAAAAAAATTGCGAGATAAAATTTCAAATTTTGTCCCATAATTTTACTATACCGAATTGTAGTAAGAAATATATATTTTTTACAACGGCGAAACTTATTTAGTTAACAATGATTGTTCCTGAGATTGTTAATAAAAAATTTGGAAAATATTTTAAAATTGTTTATTTCAAAACTATTTGGAAATCAATTTAAACAGGGTCCATTGAAACAGAACAGAAATAGGTTTGGAACAATTTTTTTCATAAAAGTGATACTTTTTACAACAGTTTTGGAGAGAGAATATAAAACAGTATTAGAACAGAATGTTTTAAAAGCAGAATATTTTTAATCACAAATTTCTGAATTCAAAATTTTTATCAAAAATTGATAAATTCATTCCGCAGCAAATGAAAACTCTCAGAAAATGTGAATAAAAAATCGCATCACATTTATTTCGAAGTGCTTTTATTTTAGAAAATATTCAGTGTATAAAATTCAATGCATAAGGAAGAAAAATTACTGTAAAATCTATAAATCAATATTTTCTAAAAACAAATTTCAGCAATCAGAAAGAAAATATAGAAAGTTCTCTGGTTTTAACAGTTGTGGAGGAAAACGAAAAGTGTCAAAATCAATATTTTTTTTTTTTTTTTTTTTTTTTTTTTTTTTNTATTTTTTTTTTTTTTTTTTGGTAATATCGAAAAAAATGTTAAAATGTCAAGCACACGCGCCTATCTACCAAAAATATGTGTCCTAAAATTGAAAAGATAAAAAAAAAAGGATTTTGATTTACATACTTTAGAGAAAGGGTGGGAGTATATAATATTATAAACAAACATTTTTTATTCAAAATTTTTGGATCTATTTCTAAGATTGAACAGAACGCCTTTTTAATGTTTTTGATCGAAAATATTTTTTCCCATTTAGTTGAATTCGTTTACTGCAAGCTTGGTATATCGAGATCTCGGGACACTTTTAATAAATGGTTGGTATAATACTAAAAAAAACTTTTGTCGAACCTCCGTTGTCTTATATATATTTTAGATTTAAATAGAAATGTTTCAAAGAGTTTAAAATATCCCATTTAGCTCATTTGTTTACCGTTCAGAATATCCTCGAATGGTTATATTCCGACTCTGAAATACGCGGGAATATTACCACCGTTAGGGAGAATGTAATAAGAAGACAAGGTGATCACTATCTCCACCTGCCCTCTAATCCATGTGTAATGCACTCTTGCTCCAGTGTTGTTTTCAAATCATCATTAAAGATGGATAAGGATCATCATTAAGGCCATTGCCAATAGCACGACATTGTAGCTAAATCAAAATTACAGAACTAAAAGTTACAAAAACAAAAAATCTGATCATACTGCTGATCACACTGATCATATTGCTGATGTAAAATATATTCAATGATATACGTTATTTTTTTTTTGCAACTATAAAACTAATTTGTGTAGTAAAATATTCAAAAATCCTGTTTTTTCACAATTAGTTAGGATCAAAAAAATTTGCAATAATGTTGAAAGTTTTCGGGAAGCTGTGGATAATTTTTTAAATAATTTGAGTAATAATGATTTTCCTTTTAATTTTTCTAATGATAATTTTTTAATTAAAAAAATGATTGATAGTTTCTAAGTTTTTATATAATTTTTTCTTTTAACAGGGCGCAATTCTAGTCTTAACTGAGCAGCCCCAGTTAAGCATTCTATTAATTTGTCTACGTATTTCTTTCTCCTGACCTTTTCCATTTCATTTTAAACTTCTTCTGCGCATTATAATAGGGGGCGTTGTTTTTTTCAGTTTTTAGTGTTTTTTTCTTCTACTTGCTTTTGAAGTTGATGCTTGACCTGTGACTTAGTGAGTTTTTATTTTTCTGCTGATTTTGATTGAGTTTCTTTTCTTAATTTGTTAATTATTTTGAATGTATCTTGTTTTTCCTGGACCTCTATACAAAACCATCTTGGTACTGAGGGAGATATTTTAAGCATTTGCTTCTCCCTCAATTAGAAATGGTTTTGTTTTTAATGGCTACCGAGGCCGGTACCCCCTGAAGACGTCAGCTTCGGTGGTCATATTTTTATTTTTATTTCCTTCGTTTCTTTTATTGATACTTTTTTCTGAAATTTCTGCTGCTTCTTAGCGCGTTTTTTTCAAAGAAGTTTTTTACAAAGAAGTTTTATCCTTTTCGAATTTAATTATTTGTGTTTTCTTTCAGTAATGATATACGGACCATAGTTTAAAGTCCCTTTGCCGTCAGGTAAATTATGGGAGATTTTCAGGGTTTTCTTCTCCACGTAACGCAAATGTGGGTTAGTTCTAACAAAAAGTCCTCCGCGAAGGTAAATTTCTCCCAATTCTTATTTAATCCAGGAGTCTTCTGGATTACGTTCAAATTTACAAGGCTACTGAGTTAAACATTGGAAATCGTAAACTGAAATTTGGGTCGGATGTAAACTAAAAATTGAAATTAGTATTTAAAGAACAAAATTTTTTAAATAGAGAAATATTAAGTATTATCCCAAAAGAACACGCAGGGGCCTTAAAAATGTTATGAGCAATTCTTCAGGGGTGATTTTGAGCCCAAGTCAAAATTCCGGAAAATTTCTTGAGTTGCACATACCTATACCATTTACACATACCTATGATGACCTGGAGAAGTAATTAAAATTTACAAATATGTCTTTCTTTCTTGAGTTTATGATTATAATAACTATTTACTGATAAAAAAATAAATATTAATCATGAATATAAGCTTATAAAGTAACTGGCTCTCCCTTACAAACAAATAAACTGTGTTTTTAAGTTCCACCTTTGAAAATTTGATTTCCGGAAATTCTGTGATCAATAATTTTTTGAAAAGTCTGGACCTTCGATCTCCGGAAACTTTCGGATCACTGTTAGCGAAAAATCCGGATTTTTTCCGGAGCACAATCAGCCCTGATTCTTGCAAAACATTTTTAAGATAAACTTTAGATAAAATGAGCATTTGATCAAGAAAATTATCCGAAAAATTATAAACTAGATTTTTATAAGTTGAACGCAATATTTTTTTTTTCGGACTGACTCGTAGAAACTTAGTATTTGAAAATTTTAAACTATTTTATTTCCATACTTTTTGCCTTGGGTTTTATTTTGCAATGAAGCTCTTTTTACAGTAATAGTTTACTGCAGCATCGCGAGATTACAGGCCAAATTTCACATTATTTTTTACTTTAAAAATTAACTGAATGTTTTACTGTATAATCTTAAGTTAACGATTCTTTTTTTTTGCTGTTGTTACAATTTAAAGTAGAAATGAGTATAAAAAAAAACTACTTACATAAAACTTTCAACTCCATTTCTTTACCAAGTTTTCCATGTCTGTTTTCAGCTTGGCAAACGTACATACCAGCATGTTCACGATAGACGCTGTCGTTAAACGTGAGTACGTCATCTCGGGCAATGACCAAGTCTCCCTTTTTCCACATGAATGTGCTTGGAGGCCATGACTGTGCTACGCATTCCACACTCTGTGGTATCTCCCCTTCGTTCACAAAAATCATGTCTTCAGACAGTTTGATAAATTCTGGTGCATCTGAAATTTACATTTATCACGATCACCATCAGATTATAAATTAAGTTAGGCAATACAAGTAGATGAGAATTCATTTCTGCGGTGTTGCGTCACGTACAAATGGGATAGTTCATACGTTTCTGAATGGATATTTTCATCACGAGAATTCATTTCTGCCGTGTTGCGTCATGTACAAATGAGATAGTTCGTAAGTTTCTGAATGGGTATTTTCATCACGAGAATTAATGAAAATTCATTTCTGCGGTGTTGCGTCATGTACAAATGAGATAGTTCGTAAGTTTCTGAATGGGTATTTTCATCACGAGAATTAATGAAAATTCATTTCTGCGGTGTTGCGTCATATACAAATGAGATAGTTCATACGTTTCAGAATGGGTATTTTCATCACGAGAATTAATGAGAATTTATTTCCGCGGTGTTGCGTCATGTACAAATGAGATAGTTCATACTTTTCTGAATGGTTACTTTCATTACGAGAATTAATGAGATTTCATTTCTGCGTTGTTGCATTATGTACAAATGAGATAGTTCATACGTTTCGGAATGGATATTTTCATCACGAGAATTAATGAAAATTCATTTCTGCGGTGTTGCGTCATGTACAAATGAGATAGTTCCTACGTTTCTGAAAGGGTATTTTCATCACGATAGTTAATGAGAATTTATTTCTGCGGTGTTGCGTCATGTACAAATGAGATAGTTCATACGTTTCGGAATGGATATTTTCATCACGAGAATTAATGAAAATTCATTTCTGCCGTGTTGCGTCATGTACAAATGAGATAGTTCCTACGTTTCTGAAAGGGTATTTTCATCACGATAGTTAATGAGAATTTATTTCTGCGGTGTTGCGTCATGTACAAATGAGATAGTTCATACGTTTCAGAATGGGTATTTTCATCACGAGAATTAATGAAAATTCATTTCTGCGGTGTTGCGTCATGTACAAATGAGATAGATAGATGAGATTTTCATCACGAGTCATTTACATTTGAGTAATCAGTGATATAATTAATTTCTTTTATTCCATTCCTTTTAGAACAAGAAAAATATCTTCTTAAAAAACGTGAGGTTATAAAACTTGGTTTTGATTCTTATGAATTCAAACTCCACAATAAAAAGATCTAATGTCTGTAAAAAAAACAATAAAATTTCGCTAACGTTCTTATTAAAAAAATATTTCTAATAAATCAGAAATGTTGCACATTGACGTAATTAAAACAGTTATGAGAAATGTTTAAATTTTCTAATCAAAATATCATCCTTAAAACGCAAATTTAAATTTGTGAAAGTTCCTGATTTATTGAATTCGTGAGAAAAAGAAACACAATATCAGTAGTCCTTCAAGACTTTTTGCGAACGTTAATTCATGTTTTTGTGACAAAAAGCATATTATTATTATTAAAATGAGTTGATCCGTTTTTTCAAAAGAAGAATTTAGTAAAGGGTTCATTTTGAAAATGAAAAATATTGAGTATATTTAGTTTTTAAGATGAAATATTTTTCTTCTTTTACAAAATTAAAACAAAATGCAAAGGGTCCGTTTACGAATGCAAATTTCTAATGATTTTCCTTTGCTTCGAATATTGTTTCGTTGGGGTCTAAATTCATACGAATTTAACCGAATGTTATTGTCTCGCATTCTCTAGGCGAATATTTCATTCATTAAAAGCTATGAAACAATTAAATGATTGTCAAAGATGATTACTTTGATTTTGAATGCAAATGACACGTAATGAAAATACCCTTATGGTAACTTCCTAATTGTAGTTACAGAAAATTAGAGAATTCTACGTTTCATGCATAAATATGAAGGTTTAGAATACATTTAGGAACAATCTCAGATTTTAAAAGTGTTGAAAATTTCCTATAGATGAATAAAGATAATAAACGTAAAAAACACACAAATACATTATATAGCACAAACAGACATACTATAGTTTCGTTTCAATAATGAATAACGATCTTCCATGTTGCGACTCAGAACGAGAGCAGACAACAAAGAAATTTAGAAGAAAATTACAAATTACAAAGAGAATTAAAAAAGGGGTTGAATCAATAAGTCAAGGATATATATATATATATATATATTGAGGAAATAAGGAAGAAATTGAGGTAAAAAAGGGAGGAAACATTGAAAAAATTATTGAAATGAGATTATTTTAAAAAATATTATGTTTTAAAATTTAATATCATTATCAAGATATCATCAAGATAAAGAAAAGATATAATATTTTCATCAGCGGACACGATTATATCCGCAAAAAGGAGTGCTTTCTAATATTGTATCAATATAGCCAAAGCAAAATATATCAATACAATAGTGTGAGGAGCACTCAAGAAAAAATTTAAATGAAAATGCTTGATAAATAAAAAAAATTTACAATTTTGAAAAATAATTTCATTATAATAATTTTCTTCTTCTCTTGTCATTGATCTTTTTTATCATTTTTATCATATATTACTAAAATTTTACAAAATATTAAACGATTCCCATGAATCTAGATCCGTAAATGTGGAGCCGAGATAATTAAATTTAAAAGAGGAAAAAGGTTATATCTTGTGAAAAATTATTAAATTAGTTATCTGATGTAAGAACTAGCAGAAGTTCTTGTTCCGTGTGGTGTATACAATACAGTAGTGAGAACTTTAAGAAATGTAAAATATTTTGATAATGACTTCTTACATTCAACAAGGAATTCCATAGTGGATGACACGCCTTCTCCAACATCGTTGCCTGTTGAAGAACAGGTGTAATTGGCATCATCGCGTTTTCGACTCAGCCTTCTATCGGGCCAAGCAGCCATATTAAACTTCAAAGAACTACTGACGGATTTGAATCGGTTTTGGACCATATCCTCGTTTTCGATCTGATTAATGATTATATACACATCGGTGCTCGTAATAGTGCTTCCGTCTTTGGACCACGTGACATCACAGATAGGATCACATTCCACTTGGCATTTGAAGTTGATGAAGGCTGCGTTGCGCTCAGCACCTCGTATGTCTGGCAAGTCGATGATGAAGGCCGGAGGAGCTGAAAAAAATGTTAAGCAATGTCAGCAAAA
The DNA here is from genome assembly GCF_043381705.1 of Parasteatoda tepidariorum. Classification (NCBI taxonomy): domain Eukaryota; kingdom Metazoa; phylum Arthropoda; class Arachnida; order Araneae; family Theridiidae; genus Parasteatoda; species Parasteatoda tepidariorum. The sequence goes on from NC_092206.1 coordinate 11,279,946, forward strand.
TTAATTTATTTAAAAAAAAAACAGTGTTAAAATTAGAAGGAAAAAAACTTCCTTTCACTGTTGTTCAAGTTAATGATCTAACATCTTTTTTTTTTATCAAACAGTTTATAACAGAAAAAAAGATCGCTTTTCGTAAGCATTTCATAAGTTACACTCACACACAAGCATTAAAGTGCAATACATTCTTCTTCTTTAACCAGCAATACAGTCGATTACCGGCCTTGGTTGTCTCAAGCAACTAATTCCATGTCGATTTAACCAACGACACTACTCCATCTATTTACCTCCTGCATGCTCTCCACACCCTCTGGCCATCCAGTGCGTGATCTGCCTCTTTTTCCACAGATTTGAGGAAAGTTATGTTCTTGACTGGGTCATTGCTGTCGTATCCGCTTGATTTTAACTACTTTAATTGTATTTGGTTCTCTTAATAAGCTATATATATATATATATATATANCATATCTATATATATATATATATATATATAAAAGAAACAAGTGTGAGAGAATTTTGCAGATCACCCAGGCTGCAACACATTAAATAAGAATAAACTTACACATAGTCGGAAACTGTAGGGGTTAGTAGAAAGAATTATTTGAATTTAATGAAGTATGGTTCAAAATCAAATAGGTTAATAAAGGACATTGTTGAATGATTTTGGCAGAAGAAAACTCCAAACTTGTGAATAGAATTCCAACTATGTAGAGTAAAGGAATCTCCATTCATATTTTGATACATCTTTCGTGTTCTTCAAATCAAAGTTTAAGGTGTATGTTTAGTGTGTTCAATATATGCAATACAACATAGACGCGATATTCGTAAAATATCCTAGTCATTACTATCAGCAATAGGGTTTTTAAGGTTAAGGGAAGTTAGTTTATTGACGGGACAAAATGCAGTTTTAAACTCTAATCTATTCAAAGTCTTAGTGATTAAAGAACTGGATTTTCAGATAATAAGGTAAAACAATCAAATTGTTAAAATTTCGAAGTAAAGAGTTCGGTGGTTTGCGAAATTAATTTTACATGGATGGAAATAATATAATTAGAAAATTTTATAGGAAGCAGAATTTTAAATTTATAGAAACTAATTTATAGGAAACAGTGCCAATATTGTAAACAATGGGTCTAAAAGAAGTACCAGCTTTATGAAATTTAGGTAAAACCTAGCACAGTATGAATTAGGCTTATGAGAATATTCTAGGTGAATAGAAATAATGACTGAAATTTTAACGGCATATTTGATTCTATTCAACATATTAACACTTGGATCTTTAGTAATATGGTTCAAATAGTTATCTACTCAATGAAGAGCTTCTTTACCTTAAATTTACTGCTGTAGACTATGGAATTCTTTCTAATAATAATATTTCCACCTATATAAAATTAATTTCACAACCCACCAAACTGTTTATTTCGAGCTTAAACCATTTGGTTTTTTATATAATATTATCCCAAAAAATCAACTTCCTAATTGCTAAGATTTTGCATAAATTTAAGTTTAAGGTCGTATTTTACCCTGTAAATGCATAGTTGGTTATACATAGTTAGAATTCTATTTACACGCTTGAGTTTTTCTTTTGCTAAAATCATTCAACAATGTTCTTCATTTACCTATTCGATTTTTGGAAGTCATTCCATGGTTTGAAAAATTTCATTAATTTAGTTAATGATCTTTCTTGTGTCCCACCATTCCCAATATTTGGAAGTCTATTCTAATTTAATCTGTTGCACCCAGTTATTTCCGCCAAATCCCATCACATTTGTTTCTTATCTCCCTTTTTTATTATCTCATCCCAACTTGTTCTTCTATCCCTATTGGTTGAACCACTTTGTACGCGTCTGTCTGATTACTTCTGAGCCATCATTTATTGTTTAGTCACCTAGGAAGGTTCTTGTTTATAGAACTGAAACCAAAGTATGTTCATTTCGGAACTTTTAGTGTTTTATTCATGCTGTTTTCTTCCGCACAAGTATACCTTTAATCCACATGGCACAAAGCATACCTTATCAGTTTTGATCTATATGTTACTTAGATAGATCACAATAGCTAAAAAATTTTGAAAAAGTCTTTTTCCTCTTTCTAATTGTCTTTTAAAAAACTCTACACTTATTTTAAAAACATTTCATTTTAATTAAATCCTTATTTTATAACTTCTTTCTTGAGTATTTTTTATGCTCTCTTTAAAATTGTTTTATGGGATAGTGCGATTATACTGGGCAAAACCAATTCTGCAGTAAGTGTGTTATCGATAAATAATAGGTAAAATTGAAAGATTTAACACATCCTTGTCTCGTGGGATTGTGAGATTCTTTTGACGCAAGTTTGGGTTTATAAATTGGCAAACTTACGACAACAGCACACTTCTTATTAAAAACTAACCTAATTTTAATAAGTAAATATCAGTTTTTATATTTCATTTCTTAATTTGTCTTGTTCTTATTTATAATTTTTAGATAGTCAATTCATTTAGAAAAAATGTTAAACTTAATTTTCAAATTTAAAATAACTTTAAAAAAAAACAATTTTCGATATGATAATTTAATTACAAATATCAAGTTTAAATAGGTTAAAAGCACCCTTTTTATCCAACAGAATTAGCATAATTATTTTTTTCCATTAGTTAATAGTATTCAGAACACTAATTATTTTTGCAATTTATTGTAATCCTGAATAAAATTAATTTCTTAAAAATTAATTTCTGCAACAGTTTTTTTGCCTAAACAACTCACAATAGTCGATATTATATTTACATGCGATTGCTTTCACCGAATGAAAAATCTGGAAACTTGTAAATTACAAATCTGGAAACCATACTGTCACAGTTTGATACATAATAATTAATACTAGTAAAATGAATGGCTTATATTTCTACAATTATAACATTCTAACTATATGTTATTAATATTCACTAAATATATAAATATTTTTGCTTATATTTTCTGAAATATTATTTTTTTAATATTTATAGATAGTTTTTTTAAGGCTTCATAATAAATTAAAGCTCATTAAAACTCAATATATTTTCAAATACAATATTTTCATAAGAATGCTTTTTACTTTAATATTATTTTTCAAAAATCTAGTTATAATTGAAGTAAATTGATATCTTGAAAAAATCTATGAATATTTTCTGTATTTTTCCACTCATTATTTTCCTCAACATGTTTTCGTTAACAATTCTAACTATGTAACTACAATCTAACTATTTAACAGTTCTAACTACATAACTATATTCTAAGTTTTTAATAATTCTAACTATATAATTTTTTTTAATTATGACTAAATATACAAATATTTTAAATGTATTTTCTATAGCAAAATTTTCATAATTTTTTTTAATACATTTTTGTTAACAACATTTTTATTTACCATAAATTATTTCTGACTGAATAAACAGATACTGACGATATTTTACGAATTATTTATTATATTCATATATTTATTATCATTTTCATTTTATGAAACACTATAATTATGTTTCATTACTCTTTACTACTGTATTATTTTATTTACTCCTTTATTTATTTTTTACAAAATCTAACTCTACTTTTCATAAATTGCAATCAGGACTAAAAACAGATAATATTGAAAACTTTTATTATTTCCCTTGAATATTCTGTATACTTTCTGAAATATTGAACACACAGAAGTTCATTAGAATATTTATATATCTAATTTTCTAGAAAGCACATTACAATAAAATTGCCGGAAAGAGCTTTTCCAAGTAATAATTAAATACTAAGTTTTTCAAAGCAAAACTAAGATATATATATATATATATATATAAATAAAAAAAATACAAGAAAACACTAAGAAAGTTAAGAAAAACAATAAGTATCATTTATTGCGCTTAAGCTGCAAGTAAACAGCACTCATTAGATAAGTTCAAAATGAAGAATAAAACAAAGAAAAATTATAGACATATGAAAAAAAGGGGG
>NC_092206.1:11284672-11287335 GCF_043381705.1 Parasteatoda tepidariorum
TATATATATATATATATCCAGCCTCGTATGTCGCCGTATATCGCCGCAAATACTTATAATCCCATTGATGGTTTTGTTGTTCTAAACTAATCTCCTAAAAAGAAATCTTTCGGTTTTCTAGTAGTATGAGAAAGTGTATATAATGCTCATGAATAAGAAACGACAAACGGCGCTCTATTTTTACACATCCATGAAGCATAAATATGAAAGAGCGCGGTGTGGGAGTATAATAGGGAAATAATAGAAATTGCAAAATAATGGGAAACTACTCTGAGCAGCAGATTTTGCCACCTCTTGAAATTCTACAGAAAAAATATAAATAAATAAAATAAACATAAGCAGCATTTTGAAGAAAATATTTGAATATTTATGGTATTACCGTAGGTGGGATTACTGAAAATAAGAGTTGATAAAAGCATTTTTTTTTCAGTTGTTGGAGTAAATGTGAAAAATTTAAACCTATTTTAAAATTGGAGAGAAATTTTTTTAAGGTTGGCGAAAAATGCTTAAGAAAGGGATTACTTTTTGAAAATGTGGTATTATATTTTTTCCTTCCATTAAAAAAAAATCAGCTTCGCTTAATATTCTTTAAAAAGGCATAAAGGGGGCATTCAAAGTAATAGTCAGGAGCTTTGTTTACTTATTGAGTAAATAGTTATGTTCATGTGCACAAGGGTAGCGTGGAGAGTTTGTTTAAAAATTATTTAAAGCTGTCGCCTCCTTAAGGAATTATGAAAGTTTTACTAGCTACTTCTAAAAAAGCTGCAAGTGTAAAAATTTCCAGTCAAATTATAATTTCTCTGTACAGTAAATAAATACGTAGGGCAGATTTATCTTTTCCCAACACATCCACGGTGATGCAAATGAATAAGTAGAAGTGCTTCGGCAACAGCCCATTGTGGGCCAGATGGCCCATTAACATAAGGCTCTTCGATTCCGTGATCAACGTGATTACAGCAATTTGATCATCAATTTATCTCCCAGTCAGGCTGATACTCATGAATTTACCTCCCAGTCAGGCTGATACTCATGAATTTACCTCCCAGTCAGGCTGGTACTCATGAATTTACCTCCCAGTCAGGCTGGTACTCATCAATTTACTTCCCAGTCAGGCTGGTACTCATCAATTTACTTCCCAGTCAGGCTGGTATTCATCAATTTACCTCCCAGTCAGGCTGGTACCCATCAGTTTACTTCCCAAACTGGCTGGTACCCATAAATTTGAAGCTAGTTGAGTTTCCTTCCACCTGTGATTATTGAACTTTAAACCTTTCACAATGACAGCTCAGTGCCTTTAACCACTGAGCCAATGCGACTCTATCTAATCAAGTAATAGCTCAAATATTAAAGCAAAACAAACAAAAAAACTTTTAAAATAAAATTAATTTCTTTAAGTGAGATAATTGCTTCATTCACGCATTAGAACTTGAGCAGCAACGGGTCTGAAAGCTCTAATTCAATTCGAATAAAATTTATTTGGGACGAATAAACATCCTGAAAAAATGAACCATCGTTCATCAATCACCAATACTCATTTCAGCTGAGATAAACATCTGAAAATTAAGCATTTATCGAAAACTGGTGTAAAGGCTCCCCAGATGTTTGAAGGCTGTTCGGTGAAGGGGAGGCCAAAATCATATTAATCTATGCATGAAGTCTTTCCGTAACACTGGGAGCCCGGATATTTTCCGTCATATAGAATATCTGAATTTTGAACTTTTTACGCAGAACCCCGCAATGACCCTTTTACATGTGTCCCTTTATTATACTAACTCTGATCTTAGGATTTTTTGAAGGATCGTCAAGACAAATAGACATGCGCATGTTTATTTTTTTCTCTAAAATCACAAACATATTTATTGTTGCGATTCTAAGCATAATGAAACAGTTATTAAGGCCTGGTATCTTAAGACAAGCGCCTTCTCTGGGCGTCAGCGGGAAGTTGACGTACCGTTGACGCCAACAAAATACTGTTTTGTTAGCTCAGCGTGAGCAGTCTGTCCAACGCAGACATTATCTCGCATTGCGCATGCGTTAATAACGTAGAGAAATATCTATTTTGAATTTGTATTGATTTTCTTGTCGTCGGTCAGTGCTTTAGAGAACAAATAATGACTTTGTCCCCGAAAAAACACATTATAGCTGATCTAAGAAGAAGAGGAAGAAGAAGCTATGTTTAATATTAAGGGGTCACAGTACCTTTGCAATGATTTTTTAAAATAAAGGTGTAATCATTCATTTTGAGGATGCTTTACATGCTCATTTAAGTTATAATCAATAATTTATCTTCAAAAAGTAATTAAACTGTTTAATTTTTTTAAAATTTTAAAAAAATTTGAAAAAATTCTACATTTTTAAATCCCTAAGGCTTTTTTATTTTAACATATTTTCAAAAAATGTTTTTTTCATAGTGCTTACAATATTTATCTTAATAATTTTGTGCATTCATTTGTTGATATTTCAATTAGAATATTTTTTATAGATTATTTTGTAAAAAAGTAGAAAAAAAAGTGTAAAAATTCCTGTTAGGTATATATAACATGCCGTAAAAATTGTAATACCTCATAAAATGCTTATTCCATGCACAGTTTAAATAAGTGTATTATACTCAATATAAAAAAGTTTACTTCAAAGCTTTATCTCAAATAGAAAAAATTCCTTAG
>NC_092206.1:11287588-11344309 GCF_043381705.1 Parasteatoda tepidariorum
AACTCAACTGCAGTTGGATTACAACGTGACGTTAACCACAGAAGCAATGGCGGACAACATCCAACAGCACATTGAAATCAGCCAAGATTTTGATTTTGACATTAAACATAGCTTCTTCATTAAACATAGCACTCTTCATTTAACTCAGCTGTAATGTGTTTTTTCTTGGACAAAGTCATTATTTGTTCTCTGAAACACTGGTCGACAATAAGAAAATCAATACAAATTTAAAATAAATATTTGTTTACGTTATTAACGTATGCGCAATGAGAGATAATGTCTGCGTTGGGCCGACTGCTCACGCTGAGCTAACAAAAAAGTATTTTTATGGTGTCAGCTCTACGTCAACTTTCCGCTGACGCCCAGATAAGGCGGTTGTCCTAAGAAACCAGACCTTAACTCACAAATTGACCAGTCAGGTTTTAGCGCTCGCTTCAAGCTGACGTTTTGTAACGCAACCTCTGTCCTAAGAAACCAGGTCTTTTAGACAGTCACGATCTTAAAAATGTTAATTTATAGACATAGATTAGAATATATTTTTACCAAACACATTAATGAACTTGTATCCTTTAGGACCAACTCCCACTTCGTTTACAGCAGAACATGAGTAGTTTCCTTCAGCTCTAACACCATGAGGGTCAGTGGTGTAATTCTCACTTGATGTTGTCGCCAGTAATTCACCGTTCTTTTCCCATCTAAACAAAATATTTTAAATTATTTTGTACTGTTTTATTTGGGGGAATAATTAAAAAAAATTCAATGTAACTAAGTAAATGATTCAATGTAATGTAATGTAAATTCAATGTAGTGTAAGTAAAACATTCAATGTAAGTAAAGCGTAGGAATTCCAACATCAGAACTCGGTTTATTTAGGGCGAACAAAACAGGAATTTGCAGCAGTAAAACTTCAAAACTGGTTAGATGGGTGGCTATTCAAGCGGTAAACAGATTTAATTTGGCTATATCTATAATCACATCGCTTAATATTATTTTTTTTTTAACTGAAGTTACTAAATACTATATTATGCATCAAATGATATGCATCTTTTAAGTCAGTCTGACCAATCACCTAGGAGAATCGTAAGAAGGATATAATTAAATACAACTAATTGCAGTTTATGTTCCTAGTAATATGGAAAGGCGTCGCTATAATTTTTTACGAAAGTGTTCCTTTAAAAAAAATCTTGCCTTTCAGAGATAAGAGTTTTAATTTTCCCCTTGTGATAGACTTCGATAGTGGTGCGACAATTTTATATTAGGTTTTTATAGTTTGTTTTACAAAATTATAGTGCGTCAGTTTCTTTATTAAGCAATCAAATAAAGCTCACTTAAATTTTATTTTTGAATAGGAAAAAACTGATAATACTGAGTCTTTAAAAGCAGGAAAGGACGTATACGAAATAAGGACATTAACATCATCTTTTACTGTTCCAAATATAAGTGAAAAATGTTGAATGATTACCTACTGAATTAAATATGTTAATATTCAATGCTAATTTATATATAAGTATAATATATTCAATATTAAAAATAGTTACTCAAAACATGAAAAATACAACGTTTTTTAATAGCACACTATAATATCCAATTGGGTATTTGCACATCAAAAAGAAAATCACGTGTACCCCCACACTATGATGTCAGTGCCAGCTGTTCATTTATAAGCAAAATGGCATGTTTGAGTTGCGCTAAGTTTCTCCACATAAGTTAGAATATTAATTTACGCAAAATTAATTATATTCAGCGCCGTATCGTGCATCGAATTTGTTAAATTGCAATTCTTTCTCATCTACATCTTTTACTTAACTTAGATTCATTAGGATTGTTCTGGTATTTTATTGTAAAGGTGGTATATTTTAGTTTTGTGTACCCGGCAACTTCAATGCATAATTAGATTGTTTATCTTCTACATGGTTTCGTGTTTAATCAGAAATATATAATGAAAGAATTGAAATTTTTACACAAAGAACATAGAATGCGTCACTTAAGAGAAAAGATACTTAACGGGCTTGACTAAATGGAAATAACAGTTGCTAACGTAAACAAATGCCACGTTTCAGCAACCAATCACGATCGAGATACCCACTCTACGTCACTTGCAAGTATCCCATTATAACACTAATTGGCGTGGGTACCTAATTCCTTTATAAAATCAAGCCTTTATTCTACTTTATGTTAACCCAAGTGAAGTACATTCAATTATTTTAGGCATCCTGTCATAACTGTGGTTCATTTGTTTACCTGTAAACAGATGCAGGAGGTAATCCGGTATCATTCACTTCGCAGTGTAAGAATGATGTTTCACCTTTAACAGCCGGTGGATCCATTTCATACAATTTTGAAGGACCAGGTAAGTCTACGTGAATAAATGAAATTCATTAACACGAAATTCATGTCAGTTAAAATAAAATAAGAAAATCATTCAACAAAATATATATAATTAAATTAACATCACGATTAATTAAATATCAGATTTGACACGCAATAATTAAACCATCTACACGGAATTTTAGGTTCATTCAATAAAAAAGGTAATAATTTATTATTTATAGCAATAAAGGAAAAAAAAACACAAAAATACTCATACATACAATGCACGAACATGTACACATACAATGCTTGAAACATAAAATATGTTTCGTGATAAATTTTCTTTTAATTTTCCTTGGCTAACAATAAAAAAAAGAATGAAAAACAGTTGAAAAAATCGAAGAGAGGCATTTACGGAGAATAAATTAATCTACACCAATAAAGCAAAGTGCATATATGTAACACACATATATGCACATATGTGTTATATATGCAACACTTGTTTGCATATATATTTAGGCAATGTGAGTGCCCTGATTAAACAGACCATCGAAATATTTTTACGGAGCATCATATTAGTAATACATATTACATGTTTATTTCGCACATCCTATTATGTTCTTCAAATGGTTTAAAAATACCAATTATTTATGCATTATAAACAATCATTTTTCTTTCTTTTTTAAGGTCAACATTCACACTTTTTTCAGAGATAATATTAATTTTTAAAACAATTTGTGTTACAATTTTATTTTAATTTTAATACATTTATATCGACCGAACATTTCTATAAAAAAAAGTTCGAAAAGAATTATTTATTCATTACAAACGAACAATAATTTTTCTTTCTATTTTAAAGTCAACATTCACATTTTTTTCAGAGATAATATTAATTTTTAAAACAATTTGTGTGTCGATTCAATTTTTTTTTATTTTAATACATTTTTATCAACCAAACGTTTTTATAAAAAAAAAGTTCGAAAAGAACAAACAATTTTTCTTTCTTTTTTAAGGTCAACATTCACAATTTTTTCAGCGATACTAATAACTTTTAAAGCAATTTGTATGCTGATTTAATTTGTTTTTATATAATATGTACATTTATATCGACTGAACATGTTTATAAAAAAAGTGAAACTTTAAAAAATCGTTTTCACGTAAAATTCTTAACTACGATAAACAAAAAGATTTCCTAATTCGCCTAAATATAAGCAAAAAGTAGGCTTAGATACGTTGATATGCCATTCTCGAATTCAACTGACGTCAAATTCCCTCGCTCATCATTCTCAACAGCTCTAGACGTTAGTCTTGGCAAATTCTACGTTAAATGTATCAGCGTCAGTTGGAATCTTATAGTTAAGTTACGCCATACGTCATCGGGGCCTTGATGAGAAAAATGTCTGCCTCATTAACGGCCAAGAATTCTTCGGATCTTGTCTTCGTCATTAATATTTTTTTTTCTCTCTCCTCTTCCTCATCTTCGAAAGATGGAGGAGCAGCTGCCGACATTTTATTACAGGTATTAATTTTCCTGATCAGGCACTTAAAAATCAATTTGTCTCTAAAAATGATATGAGGCGATGATCGATGAAACCCAACAACAATGGGGAAGAAAAAAGATATATAATAAGCAAAATAAATTAGAAAGTTTCATTATGAAGAATTTTCTAATTTTTTTTAAAAATATATATATATTCTTTGAAATTAAGTTAACAAAATCCTTTCAGTGTTTTAAAAAAATAAATTAATTTGGAATTAATATGGAGCTGCAGTTTATTTTTTTCTGGTGTTATTTAAGAAAATTAAATGAACTAAAAAGTGCAGAATAGATTTGGATTAAAATTTCAAAGATTTGATACGGTAGATACGAAAGTATTTATAATAACTATTAAAATATGTTTATGTAACCATATTTTTACTACAGATCGGTAATAAAACAACAATTGTGCAACAGCATTTGTAGTCATTTGCTCACAAATAATAGCTAGCCATTAAAATCTTGGAAACTGATCTTAAGAGAATAGAATCGGGTTTACTATTAAAATATCTTTAAGTAACCCTATTCGGTACTTTGGGATTATCACGTCGAACAATTTCGCCAAACCAGATATCATCTTCAAAAGGCAACTTCTACGCCAATAACCGCAGATTATATCATATTTACTGTGTAATCCTCGACTATGCGAGTTAGTTTTTTTATCACTTGATTTCGTATTTAAACGAATTTATGTGGCGGCGATGCACAAGGATTATCACTTTTTTGTTTGCGCTTTAAAAGCTATCAATGATTTTTGACTACCGAAATGATTTATAATAATATATATATGGTTAGATACAAGAATAATTCAATATAAGAAAATACGGGTTTTAACTTTGTTTTGTTTCTTTTTATTATACTTTTTTATTACGTATTTTTACACTTACAGTTCTTTCTTATTATTATTTTATAAACTTAATGTGTTTAGAATGTTTAGATAGGAAATTATTTTTTATTATGATGGCGCCAAAAGTTTTGCACATTTTCGCCAATTATATTCTTATTAAAGATCCGGTTAATCCTTTCTTAATTCGGCATTTAGACGGTCAAGATTAAGAAAAATATGCTTCAATGATCTTAAGAGTATCGAATTGGATTTTGATTAAAATCTTAAAGATTTGACACGGTAGATACGAAAGTATTTCTAATAACTGTTAAAATATGTTTATGTAAACATATTCTTACAACGGGTCGGTAATAAAACAGCAATTGTGCAACCTCAATCATAGTCATTAACTCACAAATAACAGCTGGCCATTTAATCTTGGAAATATTACATTACCATCTGATCCTTAGGTGAAAAATATTATAGATATTTTTTAAATCATCGATTCATACTGCATTTTTTAAAAACTAATGAGGACATTCAGATTCTAAATAATATTTCGCATTGAAAATGCTGTCAGATGTATTGCACCAAATTAAAGATCACAAGTCAATGGTTAAAGGAACAACCATGAATTGTAAATAAATAAGAAACCTTACACTTAACGATCAACTCCTTCTTTTCAGACTCCTCACCCCATCCGGCGGCATTCTCTCCTTCGCACGAATATATTCCTGATGAGTTCCTGCTCACCCCTAACCAGACGATCTCCCTCTCAGTTGTCTCGTGCAGAAGCTCATCTTCCTTGTACCACCTGACCCGCAACAAATTTTGTGGATTTCCTTCCAAGATGTCGCAGAACAGTGAAATACTTTCACCTTCTTTCACGTCTTCTGGAGCGATGGTCGCCTCCACAATCGGTGGAACTGCAAATAGAGTAGAAAGTTTAAATCTATTACACCTCTGAAATTAACAAAATTGGTTGCATTGGTGCATTTGTTGAAACGGTATATTTTTGTGTTTTGGCCAAATAAAATTACAGTCCGTATCCAGATTATTAGACGCACTATAAGATTCTTAATTACCAGATGATGCTATACAGCTTTATTATTTTTACGCAGTTTGCACTTGTTTACGTTAGTGTATCAATGGGTTAAATTAGACGATATATAATATAAATTTGACGATAGGATAAATTAGACGATATATAATATAAATTTGACGATAGGATAAATTAGACGATATATTATATAAATATAGAATATTTATTATATCAAGCATTATATTAGTATATTATACTAATGAGATCAAATTATTAGGTCACTGTAGTTTTTTTTATTTTTTTAATAATGACATGTTTTACTCAAGTTTATATGCAATACTCTTATATTTAAACATACATGTAATGGGTTTTTATTCAGGAGAGTTTTTATATACTTCCTATTTGTATTTATTTTTAACGTATTGCATTACAATGTTAACCCATTGATACAGGAGAGCGTAAACAGATGCAAACCGGTTTCATCAGAGTAAAAACAATAAAACTGTATAGTTTCACCTGATAATTATAATTTTTCATAGAATTTTATAATGCGTCTAATAATTTGGCCAGAGTCTGTAGTTGGCTAAACCATCACCTCTTACATTAGAAAGCCTCCACACGGTTTTTTATAAGTAGACTGTGCAGACAATTTAAAAAGTAAACCATTTGTGCGCATGAACCTTAATTCCATTTTCAAAGTCATTGAGAGAAATTTAATATANACCCCTAACCAGACGATCTCCCTCTCAGTTGTCTCGTGCAGAAGCTCATCTTCCTTGTACCACCTGACCCGCAACAAATTTTGTGGATTTCCTTCCAAGATGTCGCAGAACAGTGAAATACTTTCACCTTCTTTCACGTCTTCTGGAGCGATGGTCGCCTCCACAATCGGTGGAACTGCAAAAAGAGTAGAAAGTTTCAGAATCAAAAGAGTAGAAAAAAGAGTAGAAAGAATCAGCTAAGCCATCACCTCTTACATTAGAAAGCCTCCACACGGTTTTTTGATAAGTCGAGTGCTCAGACTATTTGAAAAGTGAACCAGTTGTGCGCATGAACCCGAATTCTATTTTAAAAGTAATTGAGAGAGATTTAATATATATATTTGAGAATTGAATCTGTAGTGGTTGACAAAGTAAATAAGACAAACCATTCACATTCATAAATTAAACAATTTTTTTAGACATATATTTGCTACTGCTTTCTATTTTTTTAAACTAGATTTTCTATTAAATAGTTTCTTAAACTGGTTTACCTTCATAATGGTCTGATCGGACTACCTATAAGAAACCGTGTGGTGGCTTGCAGTTATAGGAGGCGTTGACTAAACTGTGGTGGTCTTAGCCTGTAGACTACCTAGCAGCTGCATAAAATACCTAGATTGTTAAGTATAATCCTAATAGGAATATGATACTAATTTACCTAGCTAGATTAGGATAGTATCAAAATGTGAATCATTTGAATTCCTCGAACTTCCCCAACAGCACTACACAATAGTCGACACGAGGGAGGTTATTATTTTTTTTCTACTAATCATGTTTTTCAGGGTCCCTAATCCGTTATAAGTTCCTTGGAATCCAACAAAGTATACGGATATCTATATATACGAATTAAATACAGATATCATTTTTATATATAACGAATTGGGCGTGATTATTTCCATCATCCCATATATCTGACCCCAGGGATAGTGAAACCTCGAAAATTGACATCAACATTTGCCTGTCATCAGTTTTTATATTTACAATAATTTTAATCTAGAAATAAAAATACTCCAAAATTTTTTATATTTAATTGGAATATTCTTCACACCGTGATACAACCAAGATCGAGTAAAAATAATAGAAGTACTAGGAAAAAACATGCAAGTCAATGTTAATTTCAAACTTTTTTTCTAAACAGTTTAGTTTTAAAGCATTTCGAAAAGAACTCGTAAAATTTGGAGCATATTTAAGGTCACCCCTCTGAGCCTATAAGATTGAGTCCTAGAACGTGAGTAGTATTTATAAATCTTGAATAGAATTTTCAATAAGACTAACTTATAGTTATCTATAAAGCTAGAGTGAGTAGTGGTGGTTTAGAAGAGGGAGTGCTAGCCTCCCAATGAGGTACCCAGGGTTCAAATCCCAGTGATGGCTGGTTGATACGAATTCTCCACCCGGCTCGCACGTGCTGACGTAAAATATCCTCAGGGGTTGACTGATTATGGGTTAGAGTTCCCTTGCTGGATGGCTAACCGTTGGAGGTTCTTGTGGTTTTCCGGTCGATTAACACAAAGGAAGGTTAGTTTCAATAAAAATTCCTCCAAATACTTGATACAAGAGTTACCTTGTATTTCTGGATCGGGTTCGAAATTACGATGAACATTGGATGCCGCGAACTCAAAATTGGGCCTGCTGTTCAACAACGGTTATAGAATAAAATAAAACTAGAGGAATACGAATACCGCTCCCGTCTCGCACTGACCACAGTGCTGAGGTAAAATATCCTCAGTGGTAGACGGATCATGGGTTAGAGTCCCCTTGCCGTCAGTCTTAACCGTGGGAGGCTTTCGTGATTTTCCTTTCCATGTAACGCAAATGCTGGTTAGTTCCATCAGAACAATCCTCCACAAAGGTAAATTTCTATCAATACTTGAACCAGGAGTTCCCTTGCCAGCTGGATTGGGTTCAAAATTACAAGGCTTCGGAGTGGAACATTAGCAGTCGTAAACAGAAAAATTGGGTCGTTTGTTCAACTATGCTTATAAAATGAAATATGAAGCTTGAGCAGATCCCGTAAATGCAAATTCTTTTTGCCGTTGAATGATTTTATTTTCGCGTTTCGTCCAATACGGTCACTTTACCTCTATTCCAAAGTTAACATACAATCGTATGCCCTGTTAAACTCAGAAAATAAGCTCGTAAACGTTAGAGATGGTACGTTCATCCCATTAATAAAATTACTTAAATTACATGTTAACAATAACATTTTCGTAACGTAACTTCAAAAGATGTAGACTTAGAGTGTAACAATGTCTACATATCTTATTCTTCCTCAATACATTTACCTTTTGTTTACAGATAAAATATATCTTAGTATATACGAAAAGAAATAATAAAAAAAGTAAATATATTAGCGATAAGAATTTCTTATTTATCAGTAAAGTTGCTGGTTCCTGACTGATGACAAGAATATTGTTTCGTTTCCTTGCAACTGTGCAGCTATCAAAGCGAGTGATTTTGATCTTCTTTTGCTCTGATTAGCAAGCGACTGAATAGAGGTAGAGTATTGCTCCATAACTCAAGCTGCGTAGAATAGCCCAGGGGGGTACTTTTGTTTCTTACGAAAGGCCGAAACAAGTATTGGAAATCATTCCCTTTCGAAACGGCTATGAGTTGTTCGCCGTTGATATTCATCTTATCTCGCCATTTTTTTTTTCAACTTCTTATCTGATTTCCGAGTTACATATCAGTTTAGAGCACAAATCTCGAAAGAATTCTTTTTGTTCTACCCGCAAGAAATAGGTAATAAATGTTTTGATTCCGGAAAATTGTTTTCTCTTGGTGACAAATGCTCCGGTACTCAAAAATATTTTGTCAGGTTTTCGAATGGTATCTTGTTAATAAGATTTTCAGAGTAACAGTTTTTTGCTGAACAAAGATCTTTTTTTTTTGAAGTCTTGAGAGAGAAAGTATAAAGATATGAAAAGTTTATGCATGGCAAGAAGTATGTGAATACATTTTTAAAAACAAAAAAATTTAAAAAAGAAAGATAGGCTGAGAAATATTATTTCGTGTTACGTTTATACAAAGAAGGAATAAAAATCAAAACACCAAGAAAAAATTATTGTAGAGTAATAAAATTTGGGCAATGTGCTTCTCTGTGTAACATACATAGTTAATTGATTAAAGTTTCAAGTTCACAGGTTAATGCATTTAAAACAAAAACCATTTCAAATGCGAAATACCGGTACATTAATTACCGGTATAACCACCAGATTTTTGAATGCAAGCATGCAAACGGGTATGCATTGTGTCATACAGATGCCGTATGCCGTTTTGTGATGTGGAGTTTCATGCCTTTTGCACTTTGACAGCCGATACGGAGGTTGTGGATGACGCAGAAGTTGTCGTTCACTAATGTCCCGTACTTGCTCGATTGGTGAAAGATCTGGAGATCTAGCAGGCCAAGGAAACATGTCGACATTCTTTAGACCATTTTGGGTTACAACAGCAGTATGTGGGCGGACGGTATCCTGTTGGAAAATACCCCCTTGTATGCTGCTCATGAATGGCAACAAAACAGGTTGAATCACCAGGTTGACATACAAATTTGCAGCCAAGGTGCGGGGAATAACGATGAGATAGCTCCTGTCGTCATACAAAATTGCTCCCCAGACCATAACTCCAGGTGTAGGTGTGTCTAAGAGGGAGACAGTTCGGTAGCAGGCGCTCATCTAGCCTCCTTTTAACCAATATACGGCCTACCTACAATAACCTACTTTCATCAGGAAACACAATAGATCTCTACTGTGTCCTCCAATGAGCTTTAACTCAACACCACTCACGTCGTAGTAGATTTGAGTGAGGGGAATGCAAGCTACAGGGCTTCTCGCTCGAAGTAGCAGATTTGTAACAGTTTGCTGTCTCACTGCAGTGCCAACTGCAACGTGAATTTCTGATGCAGACGCAGTACGGAGAGCCACAGCCATACACCGTACACGGCGGTCGGTTGTCCTTCCTTGTAATGCTGTTTGGCGGCCCGGTCTTATTGAAGCAGTACCTTGACCACTGCCGATAACAATCATAAGGGGAAAGTATTAGCCGTGATGCCTCATGGGATAGAACGTTCTCCTTCCAATGAGTTGAACCGAGTTCGAATCCCAGCGATGACTGTTCGATACGAATTCCGCATCCAGCTTGCATCGACCACAGTGCTGATGTAAAATATGCTAAGTGGTAGACGGATCATGGGTCAAAGTCAGTTTTATAAATGATATATCACTTTTAAAAAGATGATAAGAAGTTAGAAACAGCGCCTTGACCGGAAATCTAAGTTAGCCTGGAAGCCTCATAAATAGTCGTAGTTCAAACATAGTTCGAACGTAATTCGAACTGAATTTCAGAAAGAGGATGCAAAACTACGTAGCTTAAAAATAAGTTTCATGTCTGTTTTAAATATTTAAGCTATTTCAGCCGTTTTAAAGTCCAGTCAATTCCTTAATGAAAAATAGCATGAGCAGAAGATTTTAAGATTCTCAAATTCTTCGAAACTGTTCGAAAGAGTCTTTTAAAACTTTCAATTTATTCGCTCTTTCATCATCGAAGATCATAAGCATATATTCATGGTCTAAACAAATTATACGCTCACTGTTACAAACAACTTGAAAATTAGGCAGAAATAAAACAGTAAATATGCAAATAAAAAAAATTAATCGGTTGCAAATCAAAAACAATTGGTAAAATGACTGAATTAATTACTCTACTGAAAAGAATAAAACCAAATAATTAAATCTTAGTTTACTGGTACAAAGGTTTTACTTACAGTCTTTAAAGATATAAAAAGAAACTATTCCCTAATTCAACCAGATTACAACCTCTTCTTAACTTGTTATTCGCTTCCTAATACGCCCACTTAAAGTCGATAATCACCATTTTTTTTTTAAAAATCGGCTAATTATATCATCAGATAAATAGCTTAATTGCTGGGTAAATTTTTATTACTTTTCCACGCAAAATTTTTCCACAGATTATTTTTTTTTCAGAAATATATATTTTAATATGAACTGAAAAATGTTTTTCTTCCTAGATGTTTGTATCATTAGTATAAATTTTGTGTTGTGATATTCTCTTCTAAATTGCTACAAGATTACCCCAGATTTAGTTAGTTGCTTATGTTAAGGTATAAGAGTAGTTTCGACAACTTGTTTTTAAATATTAATATAAAATTTCAAAACATTAATTTATTCGTTTTAATATGTGTAAAAATAATTATTATTATTGTTTTTGTTTTCTTTTCATATGCGTACTTTTAGGTGAAATTACGGCAACTTTTTTTACATTCACGATAAAAACTGTAAAAAAATTTCTATCACCCGAAAGAAAAAATCTTTTTAGGACTTTATTCATAAGGTTATCAACTATGCTTTGAACTATTATCTTAAAAGCAAGCTCATATATTACTAAGTTAGAGATCAATGAAGTTAAAAAATAATTTTTTTTTCAAAATTTCCACACTTGTCTTTTCGAAAAAATTTGCATAAAAAATGAAATTCTATTTTTTTCTCTTAGTCTTTCACTCAAAACATGTGTGCTATAATTATAAACACTCATGAAAAATTTTAAACAATTATTTTAAAAACAACATGAGATATCGTGTTTCAAGTGAAAAGATAAAAGCATTTAAAAACTTAAAATCACTAGTCTATCACCTTACACAAAAACTGCTATCATTTTTTAAATAATCATAGTATAAACCAAAGTCAAGTATTTTTAGAAAGCCAAGAGCACAGGGATTTTAAATTTACAATTAACTCAATTTCGAACATTTTTGCCTTAAATCATCTTTTTGCATTAGTCCTTCGCACCTTGGCAGTTTATCTGTTATTATTATTTTCAATTAGCATTTACCTAATTCAAGTAAATGTGAACTGTATTAACGTCAAAAAAAAATCCTATACTTTCTTCTTGTACTTTCCTTATCCCAGTATTTTGCATCTGATTTGTTTTAATATAGCGTTAAGTCTTGATACCTTCAATGCGTAATGTCGTTTACATTTGGTGCAGTATAGCTTCTTTATGAATTTTGTGATTAAATTATATACTCAACCAAGCACTCAATACAGCTAATCGCGATATTTAAATAAAACCGAATAGCACTATAGAAGTCTAAAAATAATTTCTACGAAGACATTTTTATCATTTATTTTATTATTTTTTCTTATGCTGTTAAATACTAATAAAATGTATTTACAGATTTTTTATCGCAATTTTAAATATGAACCATTATTATTTTAGGGGAGACACATTAGTATTGATAAATTTTCAATTATGTTTGGGGGGGGGCGGCGACGTCAGTTTTTCATAGCGAGAAAATTTTAAACATTAGTATAACCGAACAAATATGAATTACATTTTTAATGAAAAAAAGAACAAACATGATACGTTTTAGAAAAAATAAAATTTTAGCAACTATATCCGAGAATACGTTTGAGAAACAAAGACAACATTTTGAGCGTTTCCAGTTTACATGTCTTTTCATCCAAAGGGTCTCTCTTTTCAGTCTATCCTTTCCTTTTATTATCCTTTTTTTCCCCTTCATCCTGAAAGATTGAACTTTTCCCGCTTCCAACACAAAACACGGTTTTCTATCTTCTTTTTTTTTTATTTATTTGTGGGTAGGAATCTCTTCGTGTGCTGAGAGGGGTGGGAAAGAATAACACGCACATGAAATGAAATAGAACAAAAGAACAATTCATGTCTTGCATGCTGAATTAGTTCGAAAACCTCAATTACACGGCAACAGTATTCGAAAGTAGTTTTGATAGCTTAATAGCTAAAGTATATTCTGTTTCAAATTAACCCACATCGTAGATAAGCGATTGTGTATGTATATATATATATAGTTTCTAAAAGGTTTTTTAAGCATTACTTAAAATTTGAAAGAGAAAATATGAAAAAGATCTTTCCAGTTTGAATTATAACAATTAACTGAAATACAGAAAAAAATAAAAATAGACAGAGACTAAGAAATAAAAAAGACATTTTCCATGAAAAAAAAAGTAAATTTCATACTAAATAAATAATAAGCAAATAAACGAATTAACAAATTCATTATTTTTAAAATTCAAACGTTATGTATTTGTTAAACATTTTAATATGCTCTTTTATGCGCGAATATGCCCAATTCAAATATGCTCTTACATGCCAAAAAGTTTAATAATTGTTTAATGTGAAAATAATTAAGTGCAATAATAATAAACACTCGAGTATGCATCAATTTTCAATCGATTAAAAAACCAATTCTCACTTTTTCTTCCTAATACAATCTCTGATAGACGTAATATCTAAATCCTAAAGGTAATCCTAGCATTTTTGCCTTTCAATCAGCTAATGACAATTTGACGACATCGCGAACAAAAAGTGATAACCCACGTTTTATTTTTGTAATTTAGGAGACGAACAGATTTGTATTTTCATAAAAATAAATTTACCATTATATATTTCGAGCTAGAAAACATATTACTAAACATATGCTAAACATAACTTAAACAAAATTTTTAAAATAATGATAACAATAATGATTTAACTTAGTATGTTTAGTAGTAACAAATATGTGGTATTCGAACATAAAATGAATTAGAATATAATTTAGATTATCTAACGATAAAATATTGATTTCAAAAGATATAATAACTGAATAATATTATTTTTTTTAAAAAAGTGAGTAAATGTGACTATTACTCCTGAATCAGATTGATAATCATTTAATGCTCAGTAAAAGAACTTGTGGGGAAGGTAGATAACGACAATGTCAACCTTCATCTGTGAAAAGGTACCCCCCACATAGAATCGAGTTAACATGCCTTATATACTAGTGAATTTTGAATTGTATTTTTGTAGTGGTAGACACACTACAGAACTCCCCCACCAGAATTATAGCTCCGATAGAATTTGATGAATGGATAAAACTAGTTGATTCATTGCTCTTTTGTGAAAAACTAGGAGAGCTGTACTAAGATCTCCGTACTTTTGAGTGCTGCTCGTGAGAGCTGTATTAAGTTCACGGTCGTGGTGTCCTGTGGTGCCATTGGAAGTCTAGTGTATACAGGTCAACGCAGTGTGTGATCGAGACTGAGTAGCAGCAGCGCGAGGTAGATAATGTTACAGCCACAAGTAGCTAATCAACTTTTTAATGGAAACCATCCATCGAAGTAGGTGTGTTCAAATCGAAGTGGGATCTTCTGTCTAAGTAGGCGTGTTGCATCACGTCCGATGGTCACCAATGTGGGGTATACTTACCTCACATTGGTGACATCGACAATGTCAACCTTCATCTATGAAAAGGAACCCCCACATAGAATCAAGTTAACACGCCTCATATACTAGTAAATTTGAATTGTATTTTTGCAGTGGTGGAACCACTACAAGCTCGATTAAAGTGACATTTGTTCATGAATCTGGATGATAAAAATAAATTAATATCCCATAAAAAGGTGACTATTGTTAGGCCACTACTATAGGGCCATTTCAAATACAATAATGAAATATATCATTAACTTACACAAGACATTGACTTCAGCTTCATTGGTGGCGTTTCCTCTGCCAATGGCATTCGCCAGTGAACACGAATACATCCCCCTGTCTTCTTTTTGAACATTTCGAATGGTTAAGGTTGGATAACCTTGTATACTGCTTTCGTATTTGCCACTTGTTGGAACCGTTAATTGCACTCCTTCGTGAAACCATAGAACATCTGAAATGTTGAATGGATTCGCTTCATACGTACAGTAGATGATGGCAGAGTCTGATTCGTTCACGAGCACTCCCCCTGTTGGCTGCATGATGACTGCAGGTGGATCTATTGAAAAAAACAAGTCTTTATTTGTAATGGAAGTTTACAGAAAAAAGTTAACATAACAATCTGGCAATCATGATAATAATCGTTTGCAACATGGCTGCATAATCACTGGCCTTACACGTGTTTTTGACAAAGTTTGGTGATTGTCTAAAAGCAATGTCACACATACTACATGAATGCACACGATAACAACAAGGGTGAGAATCGACCAGGAATTGCGATTTCCAGGATCGTAATCATCGTCTCTCCAGAACCTAATTCTTCTACATCAACAATATACAACTCAAATTCAAAATATTAGAATAATGATAAATAAAGCACATAGTGGTTTGAGATATGCATTTATTTTGGTAAAAATAAATACCTGAGAATTTTGAAGTGTGTTATCACATTCTACATGTTTTGTAGATGAACATAACATAAATAAATTATTATGATATTGCAAAAGTTTTTACAATGAATTTTTTCTAAAAATTCAAAAAATTAGAATAATTTTCACAGTGGTTCAAAAAATTAGAATAACATGAACAAAAATAGCATAATTCATTTAAATGAAATCTGCATGAATAGTTAATACTTAGTGGCATCTCCCTTAGCTTTAATAACGTCACGCAAACGATTTTGCATACGATGCACTACTTTTTTGCAGTCATCTTTGCTGATAGTTGCCCAAACGGATTTCACGCTTTCTATGAGTTCATTTTTGTCCTTTGGAGCTAAATCCTGAAGGCGTTTCTTCATTAAACCCCATATATTCTCGATGGGGTTCAAATCGGGTGAATTGGCCGGCCAAGGAAGTAATTTGACTTTATTGTTAGTAAGCCAAGTAGTGGTGGCGTTTGACGTGTGGCAAGATGCAGAGTCTTGTTGGAAGATAAAGTCATCCTCAAATAGATCTTCCGATGACGGAATCATAAAATGTTCAAGTACCTCCTTGTATACTTCAGAATTTACCCTTCCTTTCAAAATGCACAGCTTTCCTAAGCCCTCAGCACCCATACACCCCCAAATCATTACAGAAGTGCTAAACTTCACTGAGCGTTTCAAGCAATCTGTGGTAAAAGCTTCTTGCTTGCAACGCCAAACACGGACACCCTGATGACCGTGGGAAACGCAAAACATCGATTCATCGCTAAAAAGTACGTTATTCCAGTCCTGAATACCCCATTGCAATCTGTCTTTGCACCACCTCACTCTGGCTCGTTTTTGCTTGCGTGTAAGTAGCGGCTTTTTCTTGGGCACACGTGATTGAAAATCAAGTTCATGGAGTCGTCGTAGTGTGGTAGATGTTGAGGCATCCACTCCTTGTTCTCTCCACTTTCTACTTATGAATCTCAAGCTCTTGAAGCTATTTTTAGTGACGACACGTTTCAGCTTTCTGTCTTGTCTCAGTGTGGTTATTCGTTTACGACCACTATTTGAGCAGTTATATTTAAAACTTTGATTTGTAGAATAATCTTTTAAAATTTTACTTACAGTTCCTTGAGAGCAATTCACATTTTGGCAATCATTTGTTGACTAATTCCCTCATTGCGTAGAGTCACAATCGCTGTCTTGGTAGTGTCCGGTATGTCTTTCGTTCGACCCATTTTAACTCCCAACAAACTAAATCTGATTTTCAAACGAGCCTTTATACGCGTACTAGCTCTACAGTGGCGCAACGTATGCAAATTTTATGATTAACGTTGACCAATCACACAATTTTACAGATATTCTAATATTTTGAATCGCCTCTGGAATTATTTTAATATTTTGAAAAATTTCAATATTTTTTTATAAAATCTCTAATACTTCTTTAGGCGCGTGTGAACAATAATATCATACGTCAACTAATTGTGG
Organism: Parasteatoda tepidariorum; assembly: GCF_043381705.1. Classification (NCBI taxonomy): domain Eukaryota; kingdom Metazoa; phylum Arthropoda; class Arachnida; order Araneae; family Theridiidae; genus Parasteatoda; species Parasteatoda tepidariorum. Next base: position 11,304,701 of record NC_092206.1, read on the forward strand.
ACGGTTAATAATTTTTCCGTTCGCCACCGTTGTTTATTTTTAAAGATATCACGCATTTTATAAGGTAATACAATGCCTTTTTTGGTTATTCTAATATTTTGAATTGGAGTTGTATATTTAATTTCTTTTTAATGTATATTTATAAAAAGGTATATTCGTATAAGTCGAGTGTATATGACAACGTATCTTTAGAATGCATTGAAAAACCATCCAAATAAATGACGTTTATTTCTAAAGGGATCGGAATGGCTCTAGGCAGTGTTTCCCAAATTTAAGTCTTTTGTGTACCCTTTCTAAATTTTTCGTAATGCTGTGCAGCACTAATAAAAAAACGAATGTATTTTTGACTGTAAAAAATTGCACAAAAGTTAAAAATCACAACTGGCTGCTGACCACCACTCATTATTAACTGTTAACTCTTCAAAAAATAGCCAATAGCAAAATACGTCATCATAAATTTTCATGGCTAGCTTTGTTTTTAAATAAAATTTGAAACTTTCGCCTGTTGCAAGATATTTCGCGTTGCAAGAACGCGTACCCCCGCTAAACTGTTCTCGTACCCCTGGGAGTACGCGTATCACACTTTGGGAAACCCTGGCTTAAGGGATCGAGCACTCACCCCCCACTAAGATGACCCGAGTTCTAACCCCAAAGATGGCTGGTGTATTTATGTATTCCTTCTGGCTAGCACGGGAAACAGTACTGGCAAAAAAAATTCTCAGCTTTAGACGGATTATAGTCTCCACTTTCCGGTCGAAAAACTGAATATATTTCATGATTTTTCTCTTCGTGTAACACCCTTCATGTATGCAAGCTAGTTTCACATACATGAAGGCAAATTTGCTTGATTCAGGAGTTTTCTTGACTTTTTGGTTGGGTTAAAATTTATACTGACTTCTAAAAACCTAAATCGTAAATATTGAAAAGGTCTATACTTTTTGACACCAGTGTAAACAAACCTACGGAGCTAAAGATTGATACGCTACTAATATGATACGCATCGTCTGCTTAAACTTAGATGAGAAAATAAATTAAAATATTTTTTTGCAATTACAGAGATGCCAACTGCTCCGGACACACCAAAATAATTAAAAAAACGGTAGATAATTACAAAACAAATTTTGCAAATATGTGACTATTATTGCTTGCTCTTAAAAAGGTGACATTAGTACAATAAAGTGGTGAATGATATAAACCTACGAATTATTAAGAAATAGAGGCGGATAAAAATCCACTAAACAGAATTTATTAAACCAAGAATTACAATTGATGAACTACCACTTTAATATATATATTTGCTGTCCGGAGCAAGTTGGCATCTCTGCAATTATAAAGTAGAAAAATTTAATTTTTTTTCTTTATACATTTTGGATATAAAAAAAATTAATTCGATTAAAAAAAGTAATTTTAATCATGCGCAAATTTATAAAAGCAAAAATAAATAAATAAAAACTGCTCTGTTATCTTTTTACTGTAGGGATTGATCAAAACTCATATTTTTTTTTATCTTAACCGCTTTCCTGATTATCCCGAGATAACTCGGGTATGTATATATTGCAAATAATTATTATCCCGAGTAAACTCGGGCATAGCAGAATTCGTCAATACGCTTTGTTTCATAACGTTTTTATTCGGCCGGAAGCGAAACAAAAAATAATAATAATCTGCTGGGATTGGAAATTTGCCAATTTTTTTTTTGGGGGGGGGTGTTGCTATTTGGGGGACTGCAGACGTGTTTCGTACAATTGTATATACGATGATAGATGAATTTACATGGAAAAAAAATAGTAAAAAAATGGCGCTCACGAGCGAAAGTGAAAGTAATGCAGATGATTTTTCAGATTATGAAGATGTGAACATATACAAAGACTTTTATTTCATTTTCCCGACATAATTTGGGATAGTAAACTGATGGCAAATTAAATATTTTTACACATAAAAATATTATAATTTCAGCTTAGAAATTGTGCATTATGTTTTGTATTAGTTCCTTGTATTTATTAATAAAATGAAAAAAAATGTTGATTTCTTGCATTTAAAAAAAAAATTCTAAGGGAAGCGGTAAACATAATTAATACAAAATTCCACTGCGCTGCACACAAATAAAACATCTTCTATATTTACCAAGAACGACAATTTTTTTAAGAATAAAATTACTTCGTTTTCTAAGACTTCCCAGAGTAGGCTATTGCGCATTATATATCCAACTCAAAATCTTCTTCTTAAATCGAATACTTCAGAAAAAGCATTTTCCAATTTTTTTTCCTATTAATTAATTTTTTTAATGAACGCGTTTGATGAGAACAGCTGCATCTGATCACATCTGCTCCAAAGGAAGGGAAGAATATATGCCTAGACTCAACTTAAAAATGTAAATCAAATGACGGCTTTTATGATGCTAATTAATAACAGATAATTTATGCCGAGATGTTTTTGAAAGCTGCACTGAAAAAAAATATAGTGTTTTATGAAATCAACAAGCTCGTGCGTTGGTCCTTAGTTCGCGTGTTTTTGTCTGAGCTTTCATAATTCTTAATTACGTCTGATCAATGAAAGGTAGGAAGATCGTAATATTTCAGGAATTTAAAGCCATGTTTTCTGATTTCCATAGATTGAAAAATGTTTATTATTTATATTGAATGCATTTCTAACAACAGAGACTCTAAAAATGTAAATCTACAAGTTTTCAATTTAAAGACATCAGTTTGCAAAGTTGTAATGCAAAATAAATTAATTCCCCCCTCCCTCGAAAAAAAAACGTTTTGAAAATTGTTCTCTAAAAACTAAGAAAAAAGACTGCATATTTTGATTTTAAAGAACATCTTTCCATTATAATTTCATCACTATATTAATCGCAGGAAAATGTTGTGTAAAATTGACTTTGTAAAAATTTGATTTAAAGACATCAGTTTGCAAAGTAGTAATGCAAAATAAATTAATTTCTGTCAAAAAATTATTTTTGAAAATTGTTCTCTAAAAACTAAAAAAAGACTGCTTATTTTGATTTTAAATAACATTTTTCCACTATAATTTTATCATTATATTAATAGTAGGAAAATTGTAAAATTGGCTTTGTAAAATGTTTAGAATTTTTGATGGTTTATGTTGGTTTTAGTGTGATTCATGATGGTCCAACACAGTGGCGTACGCAAGGGAGGGGTTTAGGGGTTTGAATACCCCCCTTGAGCTCAGACAAAATGGCAAAAATAAACATTTTGGTAGAAATTATGCGGGTATTATTTTTTAAGACAATATATTTTTATTTGCCTTATGCCTACCTTTTTTTCTCACGGTATTTCTCAGAATACTGAAAAAAAAAAACATTTACTATAATAGGGTTGTACTTTTGAAACTAAATTCACGTGATACTGTTATGGACTGGTTCCTTTCTGTTCTGCCCGTCGCGATAGTTTTTGAGACTAGCTGTCATTCGCGAGGTCTTTACGCTATGATTCTGGAATCTTAGACGTTCTGTCGTCTTTGAGACAATTCGAGAATTTTGGAGATGCGGTGAAAAATTATATAAAAGGGGGAACGGAGTACAATGTAAGTTTTTCTGTTGTACAGAAATGTGATACTTCCGTTGAAGAAAACGTTTCTAGCATAACAAAATCTGATGAATGTGAAAGTGGCCCTCAAAGTGTTACTTCCCACCCATATGACATTGGACTTTTTTCAGAAGATANGTAAGCTACTTAAAAAATCAAATCAAAATTTAACTAAACAATGTTGTCTAAATAAAAAGTCAAAACTGTCTAGCTGTCTAAATTAGGGGAATAATAGTGCTTTATTACATACTCGAAATTCTTTTAGTAGCTTCAGAAAATTATGAACACCCCCCTTGAAAAAATTCTGCGTACGCCACTGNTAAATCAAATGACGGCTTTTATGATGCTAATTAATAACAGATAATTTATGCCGAGATGTTTTTGAAAGCTGCACTGAAAAAAAATATAGTGTTTTATGAAATCAACAAGCTCGTGCGTTGGTCCTTAGTTCGCGTGTTTTTGTCTGAGCTTTCATAATTCTTAATTACGTCTGATCAATGAAAGGTAGGAAGATCGTAATATTTCAGGAATTTAAAGCCATGTTTTCTGATTTCCATAGATTGAAAAATGTTTATTATTTATATTGAATGCATTTCTAACAACAGAGACTCTAAAAATGTAAATCTACAAGTTTTCAATTTAAAGACATCAGTTTGCAAAGTTGTAATGCAAAATAAATTAATTCCCCCCTCCCTCGAAAAAAAAACGTTTTGAAAATTGTTCTCTAAAAACTAAGAAAAAAGACTGCATATTTTGATTTTAAATAACATTTTTCCACTATAATTTTATCATTATATTAATAGTGCAAAATTGTAAAATTGGTTTTGTAAAATGTTTAGAATTTTTGATGGTTTATTTTGGTTTTAGTGTGATTCATGATGGTCCAACATCATTTAATGGTTACCATCATCCAACAATTTCCATTATGCTTTCATGGTTTTTGATATGCACTCAAACTTCCATCATCCCATGATGGAAAATGGTACTTTAATAGTATGATGGTTAACCATCATGTAAAGTTAGTGTGATTATTATGAACCAACAATAAATGATGGTTTAATGGGAATTCTTGTTGGTTCTCAAGAATATACCATCAAAACAATTAGGTTTTTTTTTTATGTTAGACCATCATAAATCAGTCCGAATTCCTACAATGGAATGATGGTTGATCATGATTGTTCAAACATTTGAATCTTAAGATACTATGATCGAAATTCGTGATGGTTCATAATTGGTTCAACAATGCATTTTCATGATGGTTTAATAATAATTCTTGTTAGTTCAGCAGGAATATAAAATCAAAACAATTTTTTGTTTTTTTAACCATTAGGAATTCCTACAATGGGGTGATGGTGGCTCATGATCGTTCCAACATTCGATTTCTAGGAAAATATGACGGAAATTTCTGATGGCTCAATATGGACAAACCATCAATAAAGTTGCTATTCTTCTGTTGGACCATTATAAATCAGTCCGAATTTCTACAGTTGGATGATAATACTTTCCATCAAGAAATGTTGTTTACCATCAAAAAATATAATGGTTCATGATGGAATTACTGATGGTTACCATCAAGATTATATTGGTCCATCAATGGAAAACCATCAAAAATTTGGACTTGGGAACCTAACTAACTCTAGTGTTTAACATAATTACCTATAAAAGAAATTAAAAAAAAAAGTGAAGAAGCTGTAAGATAGTTAGAAAGCTTTTTCTTCTATCACTTTTTATCTTAATTCCTCAATGTATGCTTTCAAAATTTGTAATTCATTTTTGCATTAAAGTATGTTATTTTTTTATTGATACTTTAAAATTAAATTAAAAGGTATGATAATTACTTTGGCAGTTGTATGTCATACGTAGTCTTTAATTTCAATAACTTATGTATACTACCGGTCTGATACGTAACAAGTTAAAGGATAAAGTTTTGGATGTATGTGACATATGAATATCTTGTAAAGAAAAGCTACGCGTGCTCTCATTCCTTTTGTTCTCCCATACGTATGTTACATGCAAGTGTGTTACGTGCACAACTGAGTTACAAAAGTTACTGTTTTCAAAAGTAATTTTTGCTCTATAAAAAGATTTAAGAAAAAAAAAAGAGTCAAACTATCTCAAGGTTTATACCACGACTTGAAAATTTATATTATGTGCAGAAATTTTACCCATCGCTCTAAGTGAATGCACATTACTATTAAATGTGGATAATAGTTCCTCTTAAGTCTACAGTGGACACTTAAAAAGTTGTTTTTTAAAAATAAGATTACATTGCTGTGACTTGCAGGAATTGTTTATATTTAGAGAGAGAACATTAAAAAAAATAGTAATTTGATATATAATTATTGCCATAACATGAAAAATTAAAATTTATTCAAAAAAATTTTCGATTTATTTTGAAGTTTAAATAAGCTCCATGCGCTAAACTTTCCCTTAAATTTAAAGACAATTTGTTAATTTCAACTCTACTTACGTTTCTCATCAAACTGTAGGGAAAAAAATTTATACATTTTTCTGCTAATTTCCATACAGAGTAGAAAAAGCAAGTTTCGTCAAAAAAAATCGTCTCTCTATGAACTTTTTGGAACATTGACATGACTATAAAAAATGTTGTGGCACCTTATTTTGAAATTTTTTCTGTACAAGTTTTTTTACTGATCTAGATAGTGGGTAAAAAAAAGTTTCATGAAATAGTCTCTTTATACATTTTGGATNTTGATAGTTCCATCGAAACATTTTGATGGTTTATGTTGGTTTCATTGTGATTCACGATGGTCCAATATCATTTGATGGTCATCACATCCTAAATTGTCCATCATGCTTTCATAGTTTTTGACATGCCAACAAACTTCCATCATTTCTAGATGGACAATGCTGCTTTAATACTATGATGGTTTACCATCAAGAAAAGTTTGATTTTCATGGACCAACAATTGACTGGTGATCCGTGAAGGTCCATGATGGTTCCAACTATACATTTCCATGATGGTTTAATGGAAATTCTTGCTGGTTCAGCAGAAATATACCATCAGAAACATTTGGGAATTTTTTTATGTTCATCATAAATCAGACCGAATTCCTACATTGAGGTGATGGTTGTTCATGACCGTTCCAAGATTAGATTTCTAAGAAACTATGATGGAAATTTCTGATGGTATTTCAACCTGCACAAACCATCAACAAGTTGTTATTCTTATATTGGACCATCATAAATCAGTCCGAATTCCTACATTGGGGTGATGGTGCCTTATGTTGGTTACTATCAAAAATATAATGGTTTATGATGGATGGTTACCATCAAGATTATATTGGTCCATCAATGGAAAACCATCAAAAATTTGAATTTGGAACCTAACTCTAGTATTTAACCTAATTACCTATAATATACCTTTTTCTTCTATCACTTTTTATCTTAATTCCACAATGTATGCTTTCAAAATTTGTAATTCATGATTGCATTAAAGTTGCAAATACGTTATTATTATTTTTTATTGATACTTTAAAATTAAATAAAAGGTATGATAATTACTTTGGCAGTTAAATGTCATGCGTAGTCTTTGATTTCAATAACTTATGTATATGAACGGTCTGATACATAACAAGTTAAAGGATAAAGTTTTGGATGTATGTGACCCAGTTGTGCATGTTACATGCACAACTGGGTTATTGTAGTTATTGTTTTCAAATGTAATTTTTGCTCTATAAAAAGATTGAAGGAAAAAAAAAAAACGCGAGTCTATCTGTCTCAAGATTTATACCACGACTTGAAAAGTTATAAAATGTGCAGAAATTTTACCCATCGCTCTAAGTGAATGCACATTACTATGAAATGTGGATGATAGTTTTTTTTTTTTCGTCATACACAAATAATGATATGTATTGTTTAGACACATTGACATTAATTAAAATAGCTCAATGGATTTTATCTAATTACATGTTCTAATTTTATAATCTAAATTATAATTAAATAAGAAGTGCTTACCGAGGTTCAGTACCAATTCTTGTCATGCATCAGAATCTTACCAGTTATAGACAAAATATGGGTAAGAGTTTGTTTTATCCATTTATTATTTATTTTTTGTAAACTGCAATTGCAGATCAGTTTTTATTTAAAACGTTCTCCACTAAGGTTAATTCGCATTGTTTCTTGATCCAGTAGCGTCTCTGTCTTTTGAGCTAGGCTCAAAATTACAAAGGAACGAAATTGAAAATTTTCACTCCTTAATCTGACCTGAATTTCCTGTTTAATACCGGTTTTACAATACTTCACCACTTTTTAATTCCCACGAGTCGTTAAGATAACATTTCAGTTATTTTAAATTCGATTATTAGATGAAAATTTATCAAAGTGTTTGATTTATTTATTTGCTTTATGCACAATGCAACGAAATGCATTTAAGAAAACCTGTATGTGAGTTTTTCTTAAAACGTAATAATTCATACACGACACATTATCCAAAAAATAAAATACTTAATTATATTAAAATCAGAACACGAGTTTCTGCTTACATTTTATTCAACAAAGTTTACTTCCCTCAAAATTCGGTTTATCTCATTCAATATACAAAAGTATAAGGAAATGGACAGAAATTCGGAAACTCTTAGCGGCAAAAAAAACCACGTCATTTCTCCCTTCTGTAAACTTGAATTCACCTTCAAGCTCAAAACTTTTTTGAAATACTCCGAACAAATAAATAAGAAATATTTCTTGGAATACGTACAAAAATAAATAATAATGAAATTGGATCTCTCCTCTTCCTCCTCCTTCCCCCCTCAGACATCATTTCCTAGGGAAGCAAAAAGAAAAGGGGGCTGCAGGCGAGCCATCATATGCCCCGAGCTGTCAACCTGTTCTTCCAAACATCGTGATAAGGTGAGTGATTGCTGCTGCGCGTCAAGAAAGGCAGAGAGGGAGAAAAAAAGAATCCCCAGCTATCTTTTTTTCCCTTCGCATTTCCCCCAGGTTTCATAATGGATTTTGAGCGGTTTCTTTATATATTATACCTCTTCCCGACAGCTTTTTATCGAGAATGGACGTTTTAGCACATATTTTTCCCTATTATACTTTTCCTTATTGGCATACGTTCGGAAAAACATTATACTTCATGGGACTACGAATATTACCGCTACTTAAAAAAATGGATTACCGCTACTTAAAAAAAATGGCCGCACTGTAAATTAAAAACGAAATGTTGCGAGTTTTTTTATTAATAATAAGGATATGATGCATCGTTACATTATTATCACGTAGAATTGTTCACTGAACTCATTTGTGGGCAAGCATTCTTTGAAAAAGGTGTACTCCTTTTTCAAATGACAAAAAAGAAAGTGTTTTATAATAAGGATTTTATTTTTTTTAGAAACCATACAGCTCTGTCTGCCACAGTACGGTACTTAATACAACATAAAAATATGCATTTGGATCAGAATATACATAAGTGTTCGGTAACGGTTAGAAATACCCACTTGATGAATTAATAAACACTTATTCTATTTTAACTTTTTGCAAGAGGGCATTAAAAAGTCAAAAATGTCTTTCGATACGGACTGTTCTGTAACAGTAAGCATTTCTAACTTTTTGCAAGAGGACGTTAAAAAGTTATTAATGTCTTTCGATATGGACTGTTCTGTAACAGTAAGCATTTATAACTTTTTGCAAGAGGACGTTAAAAAGTCAAAAATATCTTTCGATATGGACTGTTCTGTAACAGTAAGCATTTCTAACTTTTTGCAAGAGGACATTAAAAATGTCTTGCGATACGGACTGTTCTGTAACATTTTAAGTGTTCGGTAACGGAAAGAAATATCCACTTGATGAATCAATAAACACTCATTTTATTTTAATTTTTGCAAGAGGACATTAAAAAGTTATAAATGTCTTTCAATATGGACTGTAACAATGAGCATTTTTAAATTTATGCAAGAGGACATTAAAAAAAGTTAAAAATGTCTTTCGTTGTGGATTGTTCTGTAATAATGAGTATTTCTAACTAATTGGATTCCATAAAAATAAACATCAAATATTTTTTAAATGTCTGATTTTAGGATGACTGGGTATTGCATCTGTGATGCCAAAAAGTTGTAAAAGAAAATAATTGTTGGATGTTGCCGTAATGTTAAACTATTTTATTGCAAAAATTGTTCTTTTTTATTAATCTTGTCAATACGGGTTTGAGCCAGATGCAAATCTACTGCATGAAACAATAAAGTAAATAACTTACTATAACACGTATTTCAACAATTGCTTCAAACAAGGTGTAAAGAAGAAATAAAAAATTAAAATTCTGAAAAGGTCGCAGGGAATCAAATTAGGAAATCAATCACTTTTACCTCAAATGAGTATAAGGTCATTCAGATGTAAATAATGAAAGGTCATTATTACGAGTACATCAAATGATATTTGATGACCAGGACATCTCAGTAATATGGGTGTTAACTATTTCATAGCATGAGAAAGCCCATGTAATTTAATTACACTTAATTCCACCAAGAATCAAAACAAGGAATTATGAGCCTATTTTAATATGCTATTCTGACTCCACACTTTTGTTAAATAATCTGAAATCGACATTTAGAAGGAAAAAAATTAAATGCTCGTATATCCTAACTAAGCTACGTTCCACAACGCCTTACGATACATCCTTAAATTTGTTTTTCTAGACATACTTTACACTTTTTCATAGCACTCTCTAGTTATCCTTGAATACGCTACATGTTCTTTATTATTTATTTATTCTTACAAATATAGCGATTGCTCACTTAATTGTTCATATCGGTTATAAATTGACCAACAAATCTTGGATCCAAATCTTTCATTATCATTATATTCGAAATAACTAACACATTCAAAATTGATTTCAGAATCCGAACAAATGTTCTTATATGATCATTCCGAATCGGGGTGAAAGTTGGAATTTACACCAATCAAGATGAATTCTCACTCTCCAAACGATCTCTACAGTCTTGTTCTAAATTGTTTCAATGGATGGAGTAATTCATCCTTTGAGGATGTTCTATTCTCCGTATTTACACCCCAACCTTCTGGAAAACGCGTTGTGCTTTTATGTTGCAATGGGGGATTATTGCTCGTCAATAGCAAAGGCCATTAAGGTAACGTCAATTTCGCACTTTCCAAAACATCATTCTCAGGTGTGATTGTGCAAACCTCTGGTAATAAATGAAGCGCTCGCTTTTGACAAATACCTATCTCCATTCTGCGTCTGAATTTATCCGAATACAATTTAAACAACCCAAGTGACACCTCTCGCGGTTTCGTGCACAGGAGGCTTTTCAAATGATAAATGTTTGCTCAATGCTTGCATCAGTTTGTCGACAGCTTTTGTAAGCAATGATTATAAATGAGCCTCGTCCATACAGACAATAAACAATGGCGTGTTCTAAGAAGATCGCGCTTGTAGAATAATCTAAACCGTTTCGTATATTAAGCATTCACACTCCCGTTTGTGTGTTTAAAGTTATGTAAATAATATATTTAATATGCTTTCAACAAAGAACGATTCATGGTGTGTTGTTACATCGTGAATGAAATTATGCTTTATAAATGTATGGAATTATTGTCTGTTTTGAAATTCGTTCTATAGGTTGCAACTGTGATTGGATACCTGTTTAATATCTCTGATGGAGTCTAATATACAGCTCCTGGTGAAATTATTAGACGCGCTGTACGATTCTATGTAAAATCTTAANTATTAAGCATTCACACTCCCGTTTGTGTGTTTAAAGTTATGTAAATAATATATTTAATATGCTTTCAACAAAGAACGATTCATGGTGTGTTGTTACATCGTGAATGAAATTATGCTTTATAAATGTGTGGAATTATTGTCTGTTTTGAAATAGGTTGCAACTGTGATTGGATACCTGTTTAAGATCTCTGATAGAGCCTAATATACAGCTCCTGGCGAAATTATTAGACGCACTGTAAGATTCTATGTAAAATCTTAATTATCAGGTGATACTATACAGCTTTATTGTTTTTACGCGGTTTGCACTTGTTTACGTTCGTGTACCAATGGGTTAAATCAGACTACATATAATATAAATTCAATGGTAGGATAAATTGGACGATATATTATATAAAAATATAATATTTATTATATCAGGTATTATATTAGTACAATGAAATAATTAGACCAAATTATTAGACGCACTGCAGTTTAATAATTACATGTTTTGCACGAGTTTAAACGCGATACTTTTATATTTAAACATACATGCAATGCGTTATTATTCTGGAGATTTTTTATATACTTTCCATTTGTATTTATTTTTAACGTATTGCATTACAATGTTAATCAACTGATACACGGACGTAAACAAGTGCAAACTGGTTTCAGCCCCATAAAAAAATAAAGCTGTATAGTATCACCTGATAATTAATATTTTACATAGAATGGTATAGTGCGTCTAATTATTTGCCCAGGGACTGTAAATGATATACACCGGAGACCCATTACATTATGACCACCCTGCTAATAACATGTAGGACCACGTTTAGCCCTCAAAACTGCTAGCACCCGCCGTGGCATTGATTCCACAAGGTGCTGATAAGTAGTCTGGGGTATCTGGTACCAAGCGCTCACCAACTGGTCCTGCAATTCCCTCATTGCGAGGGGGTAGCGTGGCAGCACGAATTTGGTTTTCCAAGTAGGACCACAAATGCTCATTTGGATTAAGGTCAGGTGAATTTGGGGGCTAAGGCATGACTTGAAAGTCACTGGAATGTTCTTCGAACCAATCCATGAGGATTCGACCCTTATGACGTGGTGCATTATCCTGTTGGTAAACACCATCCCCCGCATTAAAAACTGTTGCCGTGAATGGTTGAACCTGGTCTGCAACTATGTTCAAGGAGTTTACAGACGTCAGGGATTGTTATATGAGAATTATGGGTCCTAATATGCCCCATGAAAACATTGTTCCTGGGCGAGAAACCATGAAAACCTGGGTGAGCCCATTGTTATAGATGGACCGTGGTCATAATGTAATGGCTCTTCGGCGTATTTTCGCTGTTTGAGAATGCGATCTAGATTGTGAGTGAAAAATAGATAGAATGAAAAGTTCTTCCTTTTCTAGCTTCCATTGCTCATGGAACCACATCATTGTTCATATTAACAACAACCTTAATATATTGAACCATATTTTCGTTCAAAATAATACGTCTTGAACTTGAATATAAATTACTATGGTTAACTTGAACGGAATCGTTCATTGCCAGCCAACAACAGTGCGACAAGCTTTCATATACTTCGAAGTGCAAGTGTTTATAATGCTCAGGGTAAACTTTTTTCATCAGTATCACCAAAATTAAGACGAAAATGACTGAAAGAAAAGTTTCAACTTTTCATTCAATCTTTTTCTTATCAAAGAAAACTTTTTAACTAAAAAAAATTAAATGAATAATAAAAACTAATAAATTAAAAAAACAGCATAAATAATAAAAGAAATTCTGGCACTTTTTTTAATAAAAACATCCTTTAATCTAAAAAATGACTGATTGTAATCGTGGTTAATCGGGGTTCTACTTAATTAACACTTGACATACCAACACTCAATATATACCTACTTCTACCATAGCCTGCCAAATTACCGGACTTTATGTTTCTTGATTGAATGTATGAAATATGGATGTTAGGAAGGAAATAAACTAAAAACAACTTTATTACAATTAAACAAAATTGTATATTGCCTATTTTTATGTATATCCTTTGTGTCCTTAATCCTTAATTAATCCTTCAATAATCCTAAATCCTTCAATAGTCCTTAATTAATCCTTTGTGTTAATTTTAACACAAAGGATTAGAATTTTTAATTCATTGCTCAACGCATTTTTAACATATACAGGTTGTTTCAATTGTACATTTTCCGCAAACATATTTCTTCTAATTATTATGATTTTTATAATTTTTAAAATTATTCTTAAAATTAGTATTATTTCATCTAAGAACTTGTGTTCTCTTGATTGTTTCGAAATTTCTCTGGGTAAAAACTAACAGTTAGTTAGAAATGAAGTAAAGCTATCAACATAAAATAGAAGTTACTTACCAAAACATTTAGTTTTTGTCACTTTTTCTTGCACAAAAACGCCTATCTAAAATTTTTAGGTACATTCTTGAAATTTGAATTCACAGTTATTCTGATTGTACTCACTACGCAACAGTTTTTGCAGAAATGTGCAACTCATCGAATGCAATACGTTGAACACGCATTACATCTTCATTTTTGATCCGATTACCTTATAAAGCAATTAAATTGTTCTCCCGGTCAAATGACCGGTCGTGGTAGAAATAGGTATACGACAAGTATTATTCAAAACAAACAAAATACAAAAAAAAAGAATATTAACTGTATATTATTGTTTGAAAAAATCATGAAGTCAAATGTGCAAAAACGATAAGATGATAAACGCATTTTCGATGCAAAAGTTCTGAAACGCTCATTTGACCGGCTATGGTATGTTTAGTGTTAATATGAAATTTTCTGATAAAAATCAGCTCCTTATTCTCAACATATTTAATAATAATATTAATATAATAAAATGTTTAACTGGATACAAAATTGTCCATAAAATATCTGACTCACACAGAACTTGTATATCCAAGGACTTAAGGAGGGGTGCCTCATTTTTAGCTTGCATGGCGTTATTAGTACCCTTGCAGTAGAATGTTCCCTGGTGGTCATGCCGTGAGACTATGACGTTAACTGCACTGATGGTCGTAAAAGTTCCATCCTCTCTCAGGTCGATTTGAGTCCGAGGTTCGATGTTCAAAACATCAGATCTATTGAACCAGGTAGCATTGGCCCATGGTTTGGCACCTTCTATGGTACAGATGAAAGTCACGCTATTTCCAGAAACAACGGGAGTTGTTGGTCCTTCAACTTCTAAAGATATTGGTCCCACTATTTAAATAAAAACAAATACAATTATACATAAATACATTAGATGCTAAAAATGAAGCATGCAATCATTATAGGGGCCGTTAAAATATTAGGTAAGCACCTAACGTGTGGAAGGATGTTTGTTATATACTTATTTTTGCCCACAAGAGGAACTGAAAGTGATATGCTTATTTTTTTGTTCACAAGGGGAACTGAATGTGATATTCTTATTTTTGCTTAAAAAGCTAACTGACTGATATTCTTATATTTTGCTTAAAAAGCTAACTGACTGATATTCTTATTTTTTGCTTAAAAAGCTAACTGACTGATATTCTTATTTTTTACTTAAAAAGCTAACTGAATGTGATATGCTTATTTTTGCTAATAAGGGGGCTCAAGCAAAAACATTAAAATACCTTTTATCATCGACATTTTCTTATACAGCAAAGGAAATATATAGCAAAAAGTACTCATAGAAATATTTTAAATTCGGAATTTAAAAAAATTGAATTTCAGGATAGAAAATTTAAACTAAAATTTATCCTTGGAAATTTAGAGGCCAAAAGATTTTGACACAGAAAGAAAGCGAAATATTCTTATGGAAAATTCTACTCGAAATTTTATAAAATAAATTAAAACGTGACTTTTGTTAAACACAAAGTTACATCTCTTATTTGAATGTAATCTTAATATTTGAAGTCGAAATTTAAACAAAAACTAAAGGAGAGAGTTGCAACTTTCTTACGTTTGCATAGACGCTTGTGGTTTACTTTCGCTAAAAATGGTAGACGGAGAGTCGAAAAGTGCCAAAAACATGCTTACGTAATATTTTACCGTCTCATACATAGATGTTCAATGACCTATACATAGACAGATGACCTATACATATATGTACAAAATTTTATGTTCAATAATTATACACATAAAATCAAAACAGTAGAAATAATTAACTTAAAATAAAGTTGTAGTTCCTTAGCTTTGGAGACAGTAATTTGCTTAATGTGACGGACAGTGAATAATAAATAAATATTTAGTTACCTACAATGAATAGATAATAAGAGGTGTGTAAATTGAGTAATGAAACTGGCAACAAAACACACTTGGATGGGTGGTACACAAGTCTGATAGATAAATCCTTTCTTGTGAAATCAATTTTTGTGGTGCGTCTTAAAAATGAACGACATTAGTATGGAGGAGTGCTATCAGATGTTGGGCAAGTAAAACTTTTGCAGATACAGTGTTTTGTCAATGGCGCAGATTTTTCAAAATTATGAGAAGTGTTAAAAGATGAATAATGCAGCGAAAGAGGCAGAATTCGAAAAATCGAGTATTCAGATAATTGATTGACGATCAGGAGGATTGATTTGTATCACATCATCGTTCATCAGATTTTGATAAATGAATTGCATTTGAACTAGGAAAGAGGAGAATTCTGTGAATGTGGTATCAAGAGCGACTAAGCGTTTGTCACACCAGCTGCGTCAATGTGTTTTTGGCTCACCTGACAGATCCCTATCACCGAGAACAAAAATTTTATCGCAATTTACGTCATTTATGTGAAAATGCTGTTACCGACCAGATAAAAACTATTCCAGTTTCCGAGCTGTTATGAAGAGGTGGAAGAATTATGACCGTACATTTTCATGGGGAATTTTTTCGAGGGAGATAATCTTAAATTTTAATTCTTTTCGAATTAAAAAAAATCACTCTCGTTACTTAATTTAAATTTATACTCCTTGTAAAATCAAATAGTTATCGACTTTAGTTACGTAAACATATTTAAAATATTGAACCAAATTAATTTGTAAATTTAATTAATCCACATCATTCCTACTTCAAGGAAATGATGTTCACCTAACGTGATGAGTAAAAACTCAGTCAAACATAAATAAATGTTGTTGTTACTTATGCCAATTGCCAATTAGCAAATCTGCTTGAAAGTAAGTGAATTTTTAAAGCAGAGGGTGCGTCTCTTGTTTTTCTTTCAGTGGCGCCATCTATTACCGAGAAACCGACTTTAGCCACACACAAGTCACAGTCCATTTTACAGGGAAGACCTAATTATATTCCATTCATTCATCCACGGTCCGTAATTTTTACCTGAACCAGAGAACGATCAACCTCCGATCCAGTACCCCCCCTCCCCCAGAGGTATTGATTTGTAATGGGAACTTGGAGAACTTTGTGACTAATTTAAAAAACACCAGTCACCATTTAATAATCGGGTGGCCGGGATTCAAACTCTCGTTCTCACGAGCAAGAGCCTAGGCTAACTAGGCTCTATCTCGGATCAACATAAATAAATAAATACATTATATGTCCCAAAGTAATTTGTAATCATTACATTATTGTATACAAAAGAGTATTTAATTGTGTTTGCATCTATCGATAAATTGTACACATGTTTATCTAATACAAGCATGGACTTCGTAATTACAATATTTAGGAATATGGTTTTAATAAAGTTAATCTAATTAATAAACCTTATTAACGAATGATATTGCGGTTATAAAGAAAATGATTGAAATAATAACAGTTAATCATAAATAAATTATTAAATTCATATATGATATAACCAAAATGTTAAGTATTATCATTTAATTGCTAGATACAAAGCAATACTTCTGATCAAATTAATTAGTAGTTAACATAATTAACTTATCCGAATTATTGAGTTCGCTTCAGGGTAAAAACATGGCAAAAATAAATATGGTAAATAAATATATGTGGATAGATAAAGAATAGGTATTAAAAATGTATTCAATCATAAAATGGATGAATGTGAAGTAGAGATAATTAATTGAAAACAAAATAAACTTAATTAATTTGCTGGGATTTTTACACTTTCAAAAGTGCATACCTGCGCTCATATACATTTAAATTGTTGTGTATGAAATCATTAAAAAAATAGAACACTTAATTAAAGTAACAAATAATGCTTACGTTTAATCCATGAATGAAACTATTTCTGTAAAAAAATTAATTAAAACTAATGCTTTTCAAGTAAGCTTTTATCATCGGAATTGTAGTAAATATTTGAAGCAATCAATTTATGATGTTTTAGAAAACATACAATTTTTAATTACGTTAAATGAATGTTGGAATTAGGAAAATAAATTAGTATATTGTGATTACGATTACCTGTAAGCAGAAATTACTTGCATGAGCTGCCGAGTTTAAATAAAATGCTTTTATTAGCTTTGCAAAACAAGATTTAAAGATTGCTCTAATCTTATGAAAAGACATGTTTTTAATGCTTGAATTGCACATTTAGCTTAAACAATACTCAAGAATACATTCACTATTATTAGATTTATGGAGTAAGCTTGTGTGATTTTCGAAAACAAATAATTAAATGTTTCCTTAAGAAATACATTTAGTTTTTATAACCACTGATTAAAAAATTAGCCTCTAACTGTCATCAAATTTTCAAGAACTGATTTGCGAAAAAAAAATTAAAATTTCTTCGATAATCGAAATTACGACNATAAATTATTAAATTCATATATGATATAACCAAAATGTTAAGTATTATCATTTAATTGCTAGATACAAAGTATTACTTCTGATCAAATTAATTAGTAGTTAACATAATTAACTTATCCGAATTATTGAGTTTGCTTCAGGGTAAAAACATGGCAAAAACATGGCCGGACATCGGAATAATTTGGAAAATCATCGAAATTTAATAAAATTGAGATAGAACCATGGAGTAAGAGGGTCTGAAATTCTCAGTGTTCCATCGGTTTTCTTAGAAATTAGCCAATCTCTGGTTCTTTTTTACATTCATTTCAATGACTAAATTATTTTTCATAACTTTTTAGGAAGATAAGGGTTATAATTTTTTCAGAATGTGAAAAAGTCAAGTGTTAGTTCAAAAATGTTGTACTAAGGAGGTCAGGTTTTGTATTAATTTTTTAGTAATGTCTTAAACTTAGAAAATCTCAGTAAATTTGCTTTTTTAAAATATTGTGTATATTTATGTTTGCAATGCCTTGAAAAACTTTGAATATACTTTCATATTTCTGCGAAGTAGATATTTGGTTAATGAACATTGCTGTTAATTTAAATTAAAAACTTCAGAAATTGATTAGATCAAATTAAACACTGTATTTATTAATAATTTATTTATGTATTTATTTCATAGTATTTATTTACTTTCATATTTGTTTACTTATATATGTATTTGCTTATATATTTATTTATTTATATATTTATTTACTTATATATTTATTTGCCTATATATTTAATTACTTGTGTATTTATTTACTTGTGTATTCTTTACTTATGTATTTATTCACCTATATGTTTATTCACTTATATATTTATTTACTTATATACTTACATTTTTTTTTTATTTTAAAGTTTTGAATTAAGAATAAAACTGCGGATATCATAAAATGCATAGAACTTAACAAGCAAGAAGAAAATAATGATTAACTCCCCTTTAAAACAAATTCTGAAATTAAGCGAACTGCTATAATTTTTCTCCCGATAAGTATAACTCAAGTATACCATTCCCGATAAGTATACCAGTAATGGAATGTCCGTTAAAATGAAAACTGTTAAAAGCTTGAATATCATTCTCAGTGTTCAGTTAATAAGAAATGTCTGAAATCCACAGCACTAATTTTTATCCAATTTACGCAAGGGTTATTATCTTTAAAGCTCGGAAGAAAAAAAAGCAGGCATAAAGGAAACAATAAAATAAATCAAAATTTTGTTATAAGTGATTTTGTTTCACAACTAGTGCACAGTAAAATTGAATTTTTCCAAAATGATTCATAACAAAGGTGCGGCCGTATAACATTTCTTTGATGAAGTCCTTTTTAAAAGGTAATATGCCCGAACTAACTAAACTTTGAATTTAGAAAGTAAAAATAATTATTTTTCTTTATGTATTCAAATAACAAATGAAACTAAATAGCGATTTTTTAAAATTCAAAACCCCTACAAACAAATTGTCTAGCACATTGTTTGTTTCTGATCCGAACTAACTAAACTTTGAATTTAGAAAGTAAAAATAATTATTTTTCTTTATGTATTCAAATAAAAAATGAAACTAGATAGCGATTTTTTAAAATTCAATTTATGTATGCAAAAAACAAATGAAACTAGATAGCGATTTTTTAAAATTCAAAATCCCCTACTAACAAATTGTCTAGCACATTGTTTGTTTCTGATCCAAACTAACTAAACTTTGAATTTAGAAAGTAAAATTAATTATTTTACTTTATGCAAATAACAAATGAAACTAGATAGAGATTTTTTAAAATTCAAAATCCCCTGCAAACAAATTCTCTAGCACATTGTTTAGAAACAAAAAGAAATGCCATAGAATAATAAAAAATACTAAGTTTCCTGCGAGGAATGCAATTTTATACATTAAATTCAGAATTTAAATTTCGAGCAGGCTATGAGTTTAGCCCAGGGGTCCCCAACCTTTTTGTACCTAAGAGCAAATATCACAATATTGGTCGAATGGCGAGCACCATTTATTTTTTAAAGATAAATTTATAGCTGATAGACATAGGTAATAATACACACTACATACAATGCACAAAAAATTTAATTTTAAAAATTAATTTAACTTAGGAATATAATT
This sequence comes from Parasteatoda tepidariorum, assembly GCF_043381705.1. Lineage (NCBI taxonomy): Eukaryota > Metazoa > Arthropoda > Arachnida > Araneae > Theridiidae > Parasteatoda > Parasteatoda tepidariorum. The sequence continues at coordinate 11,324,750 of NC_092206.1, forward strand.
AGTATTAATATTCTTGTGTAAAATAAATGATTACTAAATTGCTTTTGCATTGCATTTCACTGGCCAGCGCTTCATAATTGGGAGAATGCGGTGAAATTCCTGCTCGCAAGCAATCGTCAAGGTGTTCATCTGTAAGTCGGAATCTATATTTTGATTTTATGATATTTATTGTCGAAAGCAGTGATTCACACAAGTAAGTGGAACCAAAAAGCGACTTTATTTTATATGTTGCTCTTTTTAAGAATGAAATTCATTTCTGACAACTATATTCCAGAATTTCTCATCTGATATAATAGTTTTGAGGATAATGTCATTCTGAAGGTCCAAAATTTCTATCTCCATTTTTTCTCGCCTTACTTGAAGAAATTCTGAAATGTGTGTAGCTATTGCGGTCACGTTTATTTGGTTGGTAAAAGGATTTACAAAATATGTAATCAAATATCTCGATGATATTAAACTGTTGAAAGCGCTTTTCAAATTGATCATGCAAGGAAAATGCACAAGAGACTTCATTTTCAAATGTGATATCCACAAAACTAGCTTAGCTCTGAATGAGTTTATAGCCCCTTATCATTCTTGCTATATGTTTGTCCATTCCCTTCAGCTCTAAATTTTAATTATTTAATTTTTCCGTTATGTCCGTTATAAAAGACAAATCTGTTAGCCAAAGAGGATTTCTTACATCTAAAAATATTTGATATGTGGCTGCAAGATAATTTTTTATTTCTTCAATTAAATCTAGAAATCTATCAAGTACTTTACCTTCACTGAGCTAGCGTACTTATGTACGTATTTGCATAGCATTTTATAGGGAAATGGAAAACTGAAATATTTCATCACAAGCAGCGGGCACACCTAGGCCGGCCGAAGGGCGCCATGGTGCCCGTTGGCATAGAATTGGGGACCCCTGGTTTAGCCTACTTGGAAAACATAGCTCTGAGAAAAAGTTAGCTCTTTTGAAGTTGTTTTCTGGAAGTTTTAAGTGAGATTTGAAGTTTCCTGGAATTTAGTTACTTTTTAAAAAACACTTAAAAATATGAAAAACGTGTTATTATTTTTTTAGACAGTAATTAACTCTAAAATACAGCAATATTAAGATATTTAATATTAAAGCATAAATGGGTTAAAAAACAATGTACGAAATCCTAATATCACATTTGCAACGTGAATTAAATTCTTTTATCACTATCTGGTTTAAATTTTTTTTCCTCTAAAAATACCAAAAAGCAAGTTATTGTTGATTTAGGGACAGTACTAATCGTAGTAATACGGCGTTTCACATGAGCTGTTTTTCTTAGAGATGGAAGAAAACTTCAAGTTGGTGTCGACTGCTCCAAGATTGGGCGATCACATCACGTAGAAAACGTGCATAACTATACGTGCTTACTTTTCATCCCATACCAAAATGTCAAATAAATGAGAGAAAGTTAGACTAGGGGGAAATATTATTAATAATTTTCTCTCCGTTTTAAAGCTAACAGATTAGAGACACATGTATAATAGTTAAAGTTGTTGCTATTTTTGGAGCAAAATTCAGTCGCGTTCGTTTATTGCGAAGTCTTGATTTAAGGAGATGACGGAAATAACGAAAAAAGTTCGAAAAAATAAATGGTCTAGAGTTAAAAGACAAATATAAAAATCAGTGGTTGTGCACATAACAAGGAAGTAGCAATATTTTTTTTTGCTTTGTTTTCTCAGTGCTGTTGTATTGATACGTTTTGCTTTGGCTATATTAATACTATATAAGAAAGCCCTATTTTATATATCGATATAAACGTGTGAGCTGATGACTATATTATATCTTCTCCTTATTATATTTTTTTTTTCATTTTTATTTGTATTTTGAAATATTTTAAATTTGTGATTATTTTTTTAAAAAAATCAATAATTTTTTTCTCTTCTTTTGGGAAATCTTTATTTCTTTTTCTCTTTATATTCAACTTATGTTTTCACTATATATTTAACTCATGTTTTCTCCATATTTTTAACTTATTTTATGAGTTCTATGTACTTGCAGCTTTTGAGCAGTAAATGAAACATATTTTTTAAAATTTTTTTTGTTAATCTGTCTTTTCTTTTATCCTTTTTGTGATTATTATGTTAATGCATTATGCACGCGTATATGTTAATACATGCACATATAGGCATGTATGTATTGATGTATTGTCGGAGAACTGTTTTATTTAGCATGCAGCTCAAAATCGAGATTACGAAAATGGACATATTTTTAGACTTCTCTTACGAATATTATTTTTTTAAAAGTATTAACAAATGTATTCAATTAAATTCTTGACGACAAGGGGACTCTAACCCACGATTCATCTATCCTCAGGGATAGATGGCTCATGGGCTAGAATCCACTTGCCATCAAGCTAACCGTGGGAGATTTTCATGGTTTCTCCCTCCACGATAAATTTCTACCTAACATAAATTTCCTCATTAATTACCACTAGTATAAGTGTAAAGAAACCTCGACAACCTTGTAAACACTCTCAGACTAAAACTCTCACTTTTTTACGATTCAGCAATCCTTGAACTGTATTTCATAAATTTTAAGAATAATTTCGTCACTAAATCATGTGATTTGTGACGAAGCGCGTACTCTCAAATGGATGATGAAAATCTTTCAACCGAAACCTCATCGTAATAATTCCATGGCATTAACTAGAATGAAGACTGGACGATCGAAAACAAGTTGACAAATTGAATCGTTCGGCGTGTATGGTGGTTTAGAAGGTAGCCTCGTACCAGGAAGATTCCGGGATTGAATTCTGCATAGAACTTGGTTGTAATCAGGGTGCGTAGCCAAATCTTTCAACAAAAAATAAGCACATTTTAAATACTTTATAAGCACTCAAAAAACATTTTTAAGCACTGTATACATTGACAAAGTGCAAAATAATTTTCAAAGACCTTACATGATCTTAATAAAATGACTAGTTTCTGACAAAAAACACTTTTCTTGATTATATCAGCCATCATAAAATGATTAAGAGATTTTTCGGTTCGATATCAGAGGGTGGAAAATGAAGCCTGAAATTGAGAATATGTTGCAGAATGCACATGAGAGTGCAATAATCTCACCGAACTCAGCTCAGTAGACTAACATACGTACGAGCAAATATTTCCTCTAACATGTAAAATGATGGGCGCTTTCATACGACGGTACGCCGAAATAGATTGTGGTTGAATGAATTGTGAAAACGTTGAATAGAACTAAGTGAAAAGCACGCTTTTGCATAATACGTGGCGAAAATCGAGATGGTAAAGAAAAAAAATCTCATTTTCGAAAATTGAAAATTAAGTACTTTTTAAAGACACCCAATGAAAAAAGCACCTTTAAGGGCTTTTAAAAACCAAAATCTAAAATAAGCACCTTTAAGAACTTTTTAAAAACGCTACGCACCATGTGTAATTTATATCTCTATTTTTTCCGTCCTTGTGTTGTTAGGACGATATTGATCCACTTATACTGCAGTGCAATTAAATCAACGTAAGCACCAAAAATTCAAAATGTATATATTTATATATTTGGCATCTTTGTATGGTAAACTACATATAATAAAAAAAATTTAAAAAAATTTTTGTTCATAAATTTTTTAAAATTCTATTATAGCATTCATTAGCAATAGAAAGAGGAAAAATGTCACGCCACTTCTTAAGGAATCAATCGCGAAGCATTTATGATGTTTTTTCGACTGCACGGCAGTATAGGGTGTCCAGTAAAAATGATTATTAAAACAGTTAGATACTTTAGGCACTATGATATTTTTTTCTTGATAAAAAGTAAAATAACGAATTATTTCCTTAATTTTGACGAAATTCATTTCTTCAAAGAAGTGACAATAGTTATTTCGTCAGTTTGACGAAGATTTCGCTCGGATCATACACAAAGAAACAATTTCGTCAAAAAACAAGAAAGTTTTGTGATGTTTGTGTATCAATTTTTTTACAGTGAAAATATATACTTACTTTCAATTTATTATAATTGAATCCATTATTTTAGTCTTTAAAAATAAGAATAATTTTTACTTTTCGAAAAACGGACTCAAATAGTATGTACAAAGTATGTCAAATAGAATGTTTTAAACGCTCATTTCGAGCTTTGTCTTTCCGAGCTTTCATAAACGCTTATTTTGAACTATGGATCGAATAAAAAGTTAAACAACGATTTTATCTCTTTTTACATTACATCACAGATAAACAAAAACCTGTTAGACTTACCATGAAGATCTATTTTTACCCATGAGACGAGGGGTTCGTCGATAGCCTCGTTGTCAACGTGGCATTCGATATTCGCTCCCAAATCTTCTCTCTCTAAACTCATTTGCATCATCGATGTGACACTAGATGCACCATTCTTTTCGATTCGAACTTTGCTTTCAGATTCGAGTTCTTCACCCCCCTATAATAAAAGAAAAAAAAACTATAAAGTGGATTCATTATTTTAAAAATAAATTGTTAAGTATAATTTTTTTCTAAGAATAATGCTATAATTTATTATTATTAAACTTTTGATACTGAAAATGATAAAAAAATTTATTATTATAAAACGTTTAATTCTTAAAATAATGAAATGATCTTTTGTCATAATGAAACAATTTGTGTTGTTATATTATATTTAATTTTTAGTAATGCGCAAAGAAATTAATTTGTTATTAAAAATTTATTATTAAATTTCTACTTTCGAGTTTTAAAAGCAAAATCAGTGTAAAAATAATCATGATTAATTTTTAAACCTCGAATGTAGGCGCAAATAATTAATATACCTTACGATATATTTTAAAATTACGATATAACAGAATTAAAAAAATTAAGAAATACGCTAAATAATCGCAGAAATATCAAACAGTTTTTATAACATCATAATATAATAGATGGTTTAATAAAAATATTTTTTGAACAAACTAATCAGTATTTAATCATAGATTATTACTTAAAATTATCATAATTTGTTAAAACTTAGTCAATTTACTATACTTTACTGGAAATCGCAATATAACATAAGTTTTAATTTAAATAAATGATTTGGTAAAAGAAATCACGCAGACAACCATAATGGTAGTTGTAAGTAGTAGTAAAAGTTTAATCGAAGTCTGATAACATCTTTATTTGCGAACGAAAAGACGTAATTAAGGCTAATAGTGCTCAACAATCAATTTAATGAATGCAAATGTCAGTTACAAGCTTTATTACTCTGTTCATTGTTGTAGACTAATGAAAATTAAAATACTTTAGACACTAATGATATTCGCAAACATAATAATTCAATAATAATATCTGAACCAGCTCTTAAAGCATTCTAAGTAATCTAAAATATTATCAATATATAAGTAGTTTGTAATAATTAATGTAAACTTTAACTATTAGAATTTTATTCAAATAGTCTATTGGCGTTAACGTCTCTCCAATTTTAAATGAATTTCGTTATGTTTTGTATTATTGTCTGTATTTTTAGAAGATAATTGACTATTATTTTAATAAATTTTATTGTATAGAAATGCAGTAAATTTTAAATGACTAAATCTTACCATTGAGAATATTTTTTCCTCCCTTTATTTTAGAAGCTGGATAACATATCATTATAATCAACAAAGGTTATGAGCTTTTAAAATATAAGTTAATTTTTACTAGTCTTAATAATATATAAGCTTTTTCCTCAAGAGTATTTATAAGTATTATTTGTAAAAAAAAATTTCCTTCAATTTAAACATTATATCTCACATGCGCAACATGTTTTAATGCACGCAAGATAAACGGTAACAAATTTGCTGTATATCAGTAGTAAAATCAATTCTGTTCTTAAAAATAAGTCTGAGCTGTATATGAGCTACATAGACTGTTCTAAAGCATTTGATTCTATAGAATTTGGTATTTTATTATATATATCGGTTGTTTTCATGGAAAAATCATTGAATGGTTTTACTTATTTACGTGATACATTTTTATATTTTAGATATGCTATTTTTCGTAAGTTTACAAAATGTTCTGGAGCAATTTTTATTTTTAAATATTAAGTTTTTAAAAAATCGTGAGTTTTTATTTTTTTGCGCATGATTTCAATTAATAAATATAAATCTGAATGCGACTAGTTTGCAACAAGACCTAGATAGCTTACATAATTGGTGTAATATAAGCTATTTAGATTTTAATAATAAAAATGTTCCGTTGCAGTCTATCCACGTCAGATTAATCACTTTTGGGCCGATCACCCTCCGATTTTAATGAAATTTGGTGAAATAAACACTCATGATAAAGTAAGCAATTCTACCAATTTCTAGATTCTGAATCTAAAATTCAAAAAATAAAATTTTCTTAAACAACAAATATGTATACATATAAATGGCTGTTTCTTGTTTTGTAATTGTGTCTGAAAAAATTTGAAGCACCATTTATATGCAAAGCTAAGAAATAAACCTTTCATTAGATATCTTATTTGACCTTCTTAGGCTAGGTCTAACTGTAAAAGTGACCTTTGGTCTTAAATACCTCAAAACACGTAGTCTCAAAAAAAGTACAAAAAAAATATTTTTTACTGCGATATTCTTCTACACGTTTTTCAAATTTGTATAAAGGTATAAAGGATTACGAAAATAGGGTATAAAGAATTAACGAAAGTGAAATACTGTATAATTAAAAATGTTATGCTGTACAATGCACACAGCAAGTATTTCTTTCCTTTCTCGACAGAAATAGTTTGAGTTTAATATTTAATAATATAATACACATATTCTGTAGAAAATCAACAGATTTGACAAAAAATTTGCTACTACTGAAGACTACTGTAACATGATCATCAAAATTCCTAATCAATATGCAAATTATACATCTTTAAATAAACAACTATAAAAACATCATTACTTTTTTTCGACCTTCTCATTTTTATGCGTCATGAATTTCTTAATTTTCAGAATTTTTAAAATTAAAATAAAAATGAATAAAAATAAAGTTATGAGTTCTTCCTTTTCTTTTATTTTATTCAAAAAATAAGACATTGTAGTTCTAAATTATTGTGAGTCATTAACATTTACTAGCTTAATAAAAAATGTATAGATGTTTTAAAAATAACAATGAAGTTTCTTTATTAAATAAAAACAAATATTGAAAGTATTTCTGAATAGAAAAAAAAAATAAAAGATCAATACACTTAATGAAATAAAATTATACTTTGTAGAGAGAAAAAAAAGCTAAATATAAATCTTAAAAAAGTGAATTTTAATTATATTTTGATTATACAAAATTATCTGCTTTGAGAGCTAAAGCAGATGTTTGAATTTAAAATGCAAGCATCCTGACACTGTAGTTCTGTGTGTTTCATTTTCTTTGGTTTTGCACGTTTTTTTTTATTCATTTATTTCTGTTATAACCAATAAGGAAATTCGAAAGACTCTCTTAGATTTCTGTCATGTAAATTACGATTTTGAGAGGTAAACTTTGCTGTTTAAAATAATTTAATCAATTTCTGTAATGAACTGTTTCTTTTCACGAAATGGATTTTGAAAGTCAAATTTTTTGTGATAATCCTTCTTGTTAAAAATGACCACATCTATGTCAAAAGAAATTTGAGAAAAGTACTACCTTGGAGGACTGAATAATGCCCAAATATATCTTTGCAACAAAAAAAAAATATGTTGTTCTTGCCGAATATCTCTCTTGGTGATTTCTCAGGTATATTTCTCAGGTCAGAGGGTAACATGGAATGATAAAGACGCAGACTTGGGAAGTTTGAACAATACATTACGCGTTTTAGGTTAATCTTCTGCAAAAACAAAAATATTAGGTTTGGGCAATATAGTGAAAAAATTTAAGAAAATTGGAGAAGTTTTAAAAGACAATTATAGTAATCGAAAACGCATGAATTCTGCAGCAATATCTGAATTGTTAAACAGTATCTGATTAGAATTCTGAAACAATATCTGAAGAAGCAAAAATGAACTTCAAACTTTTTATGCATTTATTTATTATTCTTTGCAAGAAATTAATAATTAATCTAAGGAAAAAATTATTAGTGCGCAAAATTATTATCAACTGATTGAATTCGTTATTACTATATCCAACCAATATTGGTAAAATTTGAATATTTCCTTTTTGGTGCAAAATCTGATTTCTAGTCACAAATTTCATTTTTATATCAGAAAATTCAAGAATTGTGAATTTTTAAATTAATTTTCTCTGTATAGTTAAAAATCGTAAGCACAGCTATTGCTGATGTTTTCAGCTTTCAAAATTAAGTTATCCGACAAAAAAAAAGATTTAAAAACTTAAAATTACAAAAATGTGTGAAATAGTTCACAGGGAGAAAAATGAAATAAATGAAACTAACATTTAATTATAAGTTCAAGAATCATTTGCAGTTGAATTTTTATTTGTAACATTGACAAATGCTCTAATGTAAAATTACGTTAATGTTATACATTTGTTTTGTTCTTTGTTTTTGTGAAAAATATTGAATTTATAAAAAAATTTAATGATAAATGAGAAACAATTATGGGTGTTGGATTTGGTGTGAACAGGGGACTGCTAGTTTTCATGTTGTAATGTATCTCTTTGATCAGCTCCACTAGCTTAGAGTCATCTTATAAAATTATTTGCATGTCACAACAATTTACAGTCACTTTTTACTTCTATTGAGGATAAAAAGAAATTAAATGAAATGAGCCTTACATTATACCAAGAGACTTCTGGTGTAGGTTTCCCACCAAATGTTTCGCATTCCAACGACAATGTATGTCCTTCGTAGTATGGACCCAATACAGATCCGTTCACTGTTGCCTTTCCATTATGTTCGATTGATGGAGAGCTGGGTTGAGCTGCAAAAGTTAGAATCGTCAATACACCAGTTATTACCATCAGTATAACTATCAATTACTATCTAATTTAGTCGTTAATCTGAAATAAGAAAATAATCATAATGATAATTTTTTTTTAAATTTAAGTTTTTAGCGAGGATTCTATAAAAACATAAATTAAAGACAGTTTTCCTGGGGCATATTAAGGACCACTGTATTCTCATTGACAAGAAATTACTTGTTTATTAGAATAAAATATATGAAGGACTGATATGGTATAATGGTAAACCATATTATTAAATTCATAACAAAGGTTAATTATACTACAAATTCAATAAATGCCTCCTCCGTATTGTGCTTTACGGAAAATTGCCCAAAAAACTTTATTTGAAAACAATGTTAAAAAAATTTGATTGTAAAATTTCATTTTTTGTAAACGTTAAGCTACATTGCATTTTAAATAAATATTCTTATGTAAAGACAACTAATAACGCGTATGCATTCAAATAAATAGTTCATCTCATCATAATAATATTATACATTAAAATAAATTAAATCAAAATGAGTATTTTCTGAACAAAACTAAAAATGCAGAAAAAATAGATAAAATTTTTTTTTCAGAAATTAATCTGTCGATGTCGATTAATAAAATGAGAAAAATTTGGAAACTCCCAGCGGCCACACTTCATAAAAAGCTTACAGTATTCTAGAATTGGCCATTTTTTGGAGAAGTATTTGAAGTATTGATTTTTTATTGACACAAGGATTGAAAAACAACTTTTACAGTATTTTTATAAGAATTCCATATTAAAAGCAATCGCTATGAAATACACTGTAAACTAAATACCACTATAATTTCGAAAATTAATTATTTATTATAATCGCTAAAATATCCGTTAATTATAAAAATAAAATTGAAAAATTTTTGGAACATAAATACAATTAATAATATAAATAAGCTTTATAAACTTTTTTTTTAATTTCATCCAAAATATGCAATAAAAATTTTTTAAAAAAAGGAATTTTCTACAATAGAAAAAAAAGCAAACCCGTTGTCATTTTCTGAAATATTATACAAAAAAATGGTTTCAATGCTTTTCAAAACTCAATCAGGCTATATTCACGAATGTGATTTTAAAACTCTTTCTGACTTATCAAAATCCTACAGTTTAAGAGAAATATTTTTTTTCCTGATAAAAAATTTCTAAGACATTGATTGGTTGATAAAAAAGATTAAAAATCTAGTTCGGCACAATTATTTTATTTATTACTACGATTTTAAACATATAAATTAAAGGCAATTATTGTGAAACAGCCTGTAAATAAAAATAAAAAAATTAAAAAAACGCTTCGATTTCGTAAACAGGAAATTATTTGCTTATTACAATAATAAAATTGAAAATACCTGGAATGTAAATGCTACCAATAATATAAATTTAACTTAAAAAAATCTTTTATTTCTTTTGAAACATACAATAAAATAAATTAGAGCAGACGAAAAAAGCTGAACAGAAATTTTCTAATTGAGAACAAAAGAAAGACGGGGACTTTTTCTTTCCGAATAATAATTACAAAATCGTTTTCATTTTCTTCAGTCGAACAATGTGAAACAATTTATTTTAAATCGCGTCTGAAACTTTAGAATATACTTTTATTGAAAAGGGAAGTATTCAAGAAGAAAAAATATTCTAAAATGCGTCAGGGTCAATGTCGGATATTAAGCCCCGACGATAATTTACAGCAATCAGTCGATAACAACGAGCAAAATGAAGAAGGTTTTAATAATCCTCGTGATCAGAACTCATAAAAAGCTTACATTTTCCGTAGAATGAAATGGAAGGAATATTCTTTTTTTTTTCTTCTCTCTTTTTCTGAAGAAGTTTCCAAGACACTAATTGGATGATACAAGGTTTTAAAAGTTGAGAGCAATATTGTTAAAACTTGTTTGCTTTCATTTTGTTTTTAATTTACTTTTATCATTAAATCCAATAAAGGGAAATTTTTGAATGCTGTATTAATAGTTCGTTTTAATTGGTGAAATAAATTAATGAATTTTTCAATGATAATTGCGAAATTATTTTTAAATACCTTCTAATCATTCAGTATATTTTAAAATCAACTGTCGTTTTTTTATTAAATTGTGTCTTTTAAACTAAACAGATATTTTTGGAAAAAAAAAATTCGTAAATAGAAAAAAAAAAAAAAATTAAAGGAATAAAAACAAAAAAACTGTCGCTGCAGCATGGAATATGTAAGTAAGGTTTTAGCATAAATATATCAACTATGGCTTTAATCAATCAATAGTTCTACATATTATTTATCTGATAAATGCGGGCATTTTTGAACAAGTATAATAAACAGAATCTTATTTATCATTATGAATTTAAAATATCCTTATGGAAGAGTTATATTTAAATTATAATTAATTTATCATAAGGAATCGAACTAAATAATAAAGTTGCAATAAAAATTCAGAAAACTTCTTAATCACTTTATCCATTGTAAAAGCAACTGCTGCCTTTTTATCTGTTAATATACAGCTCTTTAAAAAAATTCAATTACGTTTCTTAAAATAAATTAAAGTGTACATCCATCCATTCATTCATTCATCCACAGATTGTAATTTTGACCTCAACCAGAGAATGATCAATCTCCAATCCAGTACCTCTAGAGGTTTATGGGGGTACTGGGTATATAATTTGTTATATGGGAACATGGAGGACTTTGTGACTCGACAGATTTAACGTGCACCAGTCATCATTTACTGCACAGGGAGTCTTCGGCAGACTGGATTCGAACTCACTCTCACGAACGAGAGTCAAACGCCCTACCAACTAAACTATCGCAGCCATTCTTTAGGCAATAAAAGAAACATAAATAAAATTAATTGATTTGACTCTAATAATAAGTTTTGACAAAACATCAATACCTGAAAATCTACGTTATACTCTCAACCCCCCCCCCACCTGCCAAGTGAAGCAAGAGGCCCATAGTATAATGGGTCAAGGATTTTAGCACAGACTTTTTAATTAATTAAATGTAATTCAAAAATAATTCCATTTGAATTCCATATAAATTGACAAAAATCCATAAAAATAATTACGCATAAATTTAATCTTGTTATTTTTATAAACCATAGACCTTTTTCTCCCTGATATTTATTTTACAACAATGCTTCTCTTAAATGTCTTTTCCACACTTTATTTTCGTAAATTGGAAATCCAATTCTCCCATCGCGAGAGCAAAGGAGAAATAAATTAATACACATTCTTTATTAAAAATAATTTTTTTCAGGTACTAATCACATTTTAATAAACAGAATAACAAAGAAAATTTTATATGCTATCTCAAGAGAGTTGAAAATAAAGAAGAGAAATAATCACTTAGTTGCATATTTGCGCTGTGAAATAGACTCTTAAGAGCTGCCCTTTAAGATGTATCTTTGGGCCCATCTCTTCGCTTTATTTTCATATTAATTCATAAAAGAACTGAAACACACTGCAAAATAAATGGTTTGGTCTTTTTATAGATTACATCGCATCTCATTTTGGTGAAATTTTCTTAAATTGAAAACTTGAGAAAAAAAAAGTATTTCTGTAAAATTCTGGTTAAGAGACTTCAATGGGTTTAAAAATATTATATATATGTATATATACATATGTGTGTGTGTGGAGCATATATCTTTTAGAAGAAACTACTTGAAATATTTAATGGATAATAGTTTAACTTCACTTAATGCTAAAATTTATTTAATCCCTTTCATATTTTTATAAAAAATAAATGTATTACAAAAATTAATTAATTATATTTAATAAATAAAATTAATAAATCAAATAATAAATTATATTTACAAAAATTAATAAAATTAATACTTTATATTTTTTTCCTTTTATAAAGGCGCATCACTTTTATCACTTGTGGCTAATATTTTTAAAATTATTCTCGTATTTCTTTGGTTCCTTAAAACAAAGCAAAATAAATTATTTCAAACTGCAGATTAAATCTAGCATATATCTTGCAGAAAATATTTGCCACGGAGCACATATATCTACTAATAACTATAAATATTACACGGGTCATATCTTTATTACAGATTCTGTTTATCATTTTTTTTATTTATGTAAATTTCGAAGAAAAAAATAATGTTTTACAAAAAAAAATAAAGAAATTTGAAATAAAAAAAAATCTGTAACATAAGTTCAACTTTGTTTTCGTACTTTTAAAAACCTTTATGAACCAAAAAATTTTCTCTTGTTTAATTGCATCCCTATGTTTAATTAATTCTTTTTCTCTTCCTCTCTCGGTTATAGTAATTCGCAATATTTTTACAAGAATTTTATTGCATTAGTGAATAAATGATTTTGGAAAATTCGTAGATTAAATTTATGGATTTCGAAATCAAAAGAAACTGATAAAAATTTATTTTGTTCTGTATAGGTATATCAATAAAATGATAAAGTTACAATATGTAATTAAATTTTCAATGTTCTATACAATAGGTTTACAATAGCTCGACTTTCACCCTGTCCCGCCCCCCATACGAGGCATCCAGGGAATACTATTGAAGGATCAGTTTAGGCCAAATCCTCAATTCTCTTTTCAAAAAGTCTTTTAATAATCTCTTCAATTCCTTTATTTTCTTTTGGCTCCAATTTCTTTTAATGGTAAATTTTTCGGAAAAAATTTAATTCTTAAATCATCATAAACTGTGTAGACAGAAAGTATGTGTTCGATATCTTCATTACTCTTGCAAACTTTACAGTTTCGGTCTTTCCCGAACAATTTTGACTGACATAACTACCCTGGGCTCCATGGTTAGTTAGAAATTGATTGATATAGAAGTTGGAGAAGATTTTTCGATTACTGACTTTTGGGATGAATTGGTCAGTAAGTCGACCCTTGGTAATTTATACTTCTGCGAGTTTACCATACTCTCGATATAGGATCTGCCTCGATTTCAAAACATAAATTCTTTTTGTCCTTTACAATTAGGTGCATTCCAGATACTGGCAACCTATTAGTACAGATTTAATAAACAATACATGTTATTTAAATGTAAATAATATTTCCATTTAAGATAATATTTATATAATGGCAATAACAAATATGACGTTACTTTGCTTCTTAAACAGAGTTTTAAATTCACATGAGACATATAAAACTAAAATTAAGAATAGATGCAACTTGGTTTTACATTTTTTTTTTAAATAAGTTATATCCGAGGTTGATTTTTAAAAAATAAACTAAGAGCCATAGTGCATTTATCCTAATGAAACTTCTACATTTCTTAACTAAAAGCTGAATATCTAAAAGGATTATTCCATCAGATTTGAAAACCAAACTTTATTTTTCCCTCATTAAAAGGAGATTAGTGTTATGTCATGGTTTTGCTACCAAAGTTAAAACTGATTACCTAAGAGTTAGCATTAAAACTAGAATTAATTTGATATTTAACTTTAGTTGCTTTGCATGTATTGCAGTTTTGTTGCCCCCCTTTTTTTTAAAACACAGCAAATACATAAAGCTTCGTACAAGAACAATTTTTAAGGGGAAACATTTACCTGTAAATGTTTATTTTTATAAATACTTAACTAATAGACACATTTATAAGCTTACTCTTTTAACTTGGCTATTTACTCTAAAGCTCTTGAAGTTAGCAATTTACCATGTGTACTGAACTTATCAGAAAGAAAGTTGCTATATATATAGCACAAGTACAATAAAGATAAAAAAGAAAAAGGGGGAAAAACAAAGAAAATTAAGAAAAATAAAAAGTGTTATTTACTGCGTATAGGCTACAAAAAAATAATTAAAATAAAATAAATTTTAAAACATTTAAAAAATTTACATAAAAAAGCAGGAAAACAAAAAAAAAATGAAAAATATATAATCTTTTCATCAGCTCACACGAATATATCAGCAAAAAGGAGTGCTTTCTAATACTGTATCAATATAGCCAAAGCAAAAAATATATCAATACAATAGTGTGAGGAGCAGGCAATTGAAACAAAATAGAACACATTAAGTAAAAATTAAAAAATATATCAAGTAAAAAACAGAAAATAAAATGTAAAGAAAAAACAGAACAAAACACAAAACGGAATTTATAAGGCAAGTAGCGAATTCAAATGAATTTACATGTACGGGAAACTTTTAAGAATGATTTAAAATGGTTTCGTAATAAAATTACCAGATTACAAAATATGAAAATAGAAGCGCAAATGAAGTTAAAAGCGAAAATAGAGGAATTTTTTTTCATGGCTCGTTCTTATTGCAGTACTGAAGCGAGTTTGATTTGTTAGTTACTAAAGATTGGCCCGAAAAAGGAATGTGTGCAAGGTAATAATATTATACTGGATAATTTAAAGAAGTTTATAATGAGTAAGTTTGATAATTAATTATACATTGTAATTAACATACGTTGATAACATTTATTCGACAAAAAAATCTAGAGGGTAAAAATCTATACAAAATGGGCAAATCATGTTTCTATCTCTTTTTTTGGGGGGGGGGGATTTTGGCTGGGGTTAATCATTAAAAATCTTTTATAAAATCCTATTGTTACGAACATAAAGCGGAATTTCTCCGTAACTTTTTGAAAATTATTTATTGAAGCTGCATGAAAAAAGCATTTCGAAATTTCATTAATTTAGAAAGGGTACAAAAAAAAGGAAATAAGTCAAAAAAAGTTTAAATTCATGCTAAAAAATCATGTAAAAAATTATATTTAGGAAATAATTTTATCTGTAAATGAATCTTTTAAGTATAAATTATCATTAAACAAATATCAATTCAATATTTGTTTAGCACACCTCTTTTCAATCAAAATTGTAATTTAGCTGTTAAAGAAATAAAATTTTTTATTTTATTGGAATAAAATGTATTCTTTAAAACTTGACAAAAGGCAAACTGGTGTTCCTGAAAAAAACTTGCCTACAAATTTTTTTTAATCATCTATCAAATTATTTAAGTAAAGAAATAAACAAAGCGAATCCTCTGATTGGAATCAAAGTTATTCACTGAAACTTGCTGAAATGTAAACTTGAGTATATATAAAAAATAATATTAAAAAAAAATGCGTGCGATACTTTCTTCTGCATTCCGACTAAGTTCTTAAAAGAAACAAGCAAGACAATTAAGAAATTGTTCTTTTTCTTCTTGCCATAGTACTGAGGGGAGGAGAAAGTACTAGAGGAATGATATTTTATCTCCAATCGTTCGCCTTCTAAAGTGACATTAAGGGATCATGAAGGCTCCCCTCTCTAACGATATGATGGAGTGGGCTTGAGATAGAGAAGAGGAAGAAAGGATATATATATGGAGGTAGGGAGGTATAGGAGACTTACTTGCTTCCTGTCCGGAAGCGACAACGTCCGGATGGCGACCATAACAAAATATGGATATTGTTTTTTTCTTTTTCTTTTTAAAGAAAGCAGAAAGCATTATCTAAAAGCGATTTTGGTAAAGCAGAGCAGATCCAACGTTTTGTTTTGAAATATTTCCATCTTGTTCAGCTTTTTGATTGCACTGATAGAAATTTCTCAGAAAAATGGTTAAAAATAATTATTAGATTGTCATTTTACCATATACAAACAGAACAGTCAAATAACCATAAGTAAGATTGTATTCAATCAGTTAACTATGAGAAAACCGTTTATGAACAGCTTTCACCCAGTACTGTTAAACAACCAGAATTTTATCGTACTAACTAGGCTCACCTAATGAAGCAACTTATTTACTAACAGATGAGTACATATCATAAGCTGAGAGCGCTAATCTCTCAATCTTATGACCTACTAAACGGGGGTTCGAATCTCAGTGTTGACACCACAATATTTCCTCCATTCCCTTCAACTCGTTAAGAATTTTCAACTTCCTGGACTCTCCAAATTTGTGACCTTGGACTATTAGAGTACGATGCTATCATCCACGCATAAATGGCAGCATCATAAATTTGCTTCTTCATTTACGGTCTTGAAACCAGGCGAAG
The DNA here is from genome assembly GCF_043381705.1 of Parasteatoda tepidariorum. Lineage (NCBI taxonomy): Eukaryota > Metazoa > Arthropoda > Arachnida > Araneae > Theridiidae > Parasteatoda > Parasteatoda tepidariorum. The sequence continues at coordinate 11,341,529 of NC_092206.1, forward strand.
TTGCAAAGAATTAAAAACCGTATAATTTTTTTATTCACGATTTTTTTCCCAAATTAGTTTTTTTCCCATATAAACGGTTTCAAAACCGTAAAGGTAAAAAGAGTTAACTAAAGTAAACTGAACAGTTAAATGGATAGACAGACTTCTGCTGGTTATTTTACCATAATTTTAGAATGGAAATTCCAACTGTGTGGTAGTTAAAAGTATTGTTTCATCAAAAGCTCTAATAGAACAATTTATTTTTTAAAAAAATAAGTTTCTGTGCCAATGATTTTTCTTTATTTTCGGGGAAAAGTTTCGGTACTCAGTGATGAATTCCGAATTCCCATGTAGCTATTATATATATATATATATATATATATATATATAAATTACAGCATTTCCGCAACAGCCCGTTGTGGGCCAGGAAAGTCATAAGTTAAGGCTCCACAATTTCGTGATCTATCACATTGTGCCAATGTTGTCAGCAATGCGCGAATGCCATCTATACTTTGCGTCCCTGACTATTAGGTACCCAACTGCATGAAGCTGTGTTAGCTTCAAGCCACTATCGGGAATAGAACCACAGTTCCTCACAATGACAATCCAGTTTCCTAACCACTGAGCCACAGCCGTAAAGTAAGTAAATAACAAATCTCGAAAGGCTTTGACATGTATTAAACTCTTCATTATCTTCAAGTTTGTTTTCTTTTTAAATCATACTAGTTCCTATTGTACCTATAATACCAATTAAAATAAAAAATGTACATTAATTTTGAGCGTGACACGCGCAAAATTAGCGCGTTATCAAACCAACCAGTATTGTCTCACCATATCCGTTAAGAAAGACAATTTATGGTAAATATGGAAATTTTTCTTACGTTAATTATTTTTGAAACTAAAAATAGTTCAATTCTGACTAATTCAATGCAAATCGGGATATCGATATTTTAACTTATCGCGAAGAAGCTAGATTCGTCTTATAGTTAAATGCAAATTAATTAAAAAAATTCAACTAAAGAATTGTGATCGTTTAATTACGATCACTGGTTGCCCATTGGTCAAATGCTTTTTCTTTCTGGATTAACTCCGTTGAACACCACAACATTTCAAATCATGGGTTGCAAAAACTGTCTCCATTGATGTTTGTCGTCGAATTGGATTTCATATCCACCCTATGTACGTGTTTCAAGACGTCACAAAATACTTTTCCTTTTTAAGAATTTATATTTATATTGAAATCACCGTCAAGCCAGTTATTATACGTTAATAATGAAAAGAATATAAAAATACTTTAAATTATTATTAAGTAAATACATTAAAAATGCCTGCTAGTGAAAATGAAAAGAAAAATCAACGCATGCTCACTGTTTACTATTAATTACGCATGAACATAGTTGAAAAGTGTGTGGACACCATTTAACCTAAACCAAGACCTATTTTGCCCATGGGTAATCACTGCAAATCTCGACAAAGTTTGTCATCCAAAAAGTTTTTATTTACTCGAAAAAGGATATCACGGATTATCCTTTAAAAAAAATAGACTAACCATTTATCACTTAAGAATTTAAGGAAGTATCACAATTTTAAATAATAATACTAATATAAAATTCACGTGTCAGACACATAATTAACGTGTCATTAAACCAACATGCAAAATCTCGCTAAATTTGTGAGGAGAACGCTATATGGTGAAAGTTTGCTAAAACGAACTACTTTTGCTGATGAAAAATAGTTCAATTTTGAATAAATCGGATGCAAATCAGGTGATCAATATTTTCACTTAATGCGAAGAACGTATAATCGTGTTAGGATTGAGTGTAAATTATGTTAATCGCAAATCTCGACAGATTTCGTAATTACTCCTTCATCCATCAAAAGCAACCCTTCTCTTTTCTAAAATAGCAATATCACTGGTGAATGAAGAGAAATGGGAAAAACCTCCTCTACGGTCAACCTCCCTATTTATTAGAAAAGACGTATAAGGAAGCCATCTCATATAACTCCATTTATTCATTAACTTGTGTTCTTTTGTCATTGCAATGGATTCGTGCTGGAGAGGTAGAATGTATAGGATCAATTAAGGTTTCTTTTTTCGTTCAGAAGATTATAAGAAAAAAAAGTGGTCTTATTTAAAGTGGTTGATTAAAGCGAATTATAAGTTTAGAGAACAATTTTTTTTTCTTCTTAAGTAAATGCTTTTAAGTGGCAGGTTTTGAAACTCGAAAGCTCTTAGTCTTTAGATACTTCGTTTATCCACACCTTTATTATTTTATTCATTGGTATTTTCTTTTATATTGTCTGTCTTTTATATGGTACTTTAATATAAGAGCGGTTAAATATTATGATTATATATATTTATATATATATATAGCATAATAAATAAAAATAAAAAAACACAAAGAATATTAAGAAAAACAATGAGTTTCATTTATTGCGCATAAGCTGCAAGTAAATAGGACTCATAAAAAAAGTTCAAAATGTAGAGAAAACGAGGGAAAAATTACAGAACCATGAAAAATGGGGAAATAAAGAAAAACAATAATAAAAATAACAAAAAACCGGAAATTTTTTTTTGAAAATCCGAAAAATAAAAAATATAATCTTTCACAACGGATTTTATTTTTCGGACTTTAAAAGTTCTTCATGAAAGTACATTATTTTTAGTCGCGAAAAAATAATTTGTTACGTATTTGTGGGGAGTGAGTAGTTATCGATCATGTCAACCGTCATCTATGAAAAGGTACCCCACCATAGAATCCAGTCATATCTTAGTGGTATATGTAGTCATACTAGGAGGCT
>NC_092206.1:11344809-11354902 GCF_043381705.1 Parasteatoda tepidariorum
TTTAAACATCTCATTCACTAGTTTTTTCTAAAGTAGGAAATCCTTAATAACAATAATATTTGTCACCAATTCTTTCAAAAACTTAATAAAACATTTCTGGAACGGATCCCACCGCTGCCACCAATTAATACATAGCTGTAGAGTATCAAGCTATATTAAAGAACTGTTCAGTTTTTTTATAAAAACATTTATTTCTCACCACAACAAATACAATAACAAATATAAAGTACTCGTAACGGGATAGTTAAATCTTATAAAGGAAACTAGAAAAAGTGCCCGTAGCGGGATATATGAAAACTCACCCGTAACGGGATAGATAAAATATCATAAAACAAACTAGATAAACCCGTAACGGGTAATATGAAAACTCAAATTCCACACAAAACTAATTCTAAAAAATCAACAACTTTCTGGTGTTCTAATTTTATCGTCTGCTTTTATTATTTGTATTTCGTCATTAAATATTTCATTGATGTGCGCATGCGCTTCTTCTCCGTTACATTGTACCGAAGAAAAAAAAGGGAAGCCCATTTGAGAGGCACAGGGAACCGGTAAAATCCTTCCGTACCGCGTATTGACTCGCGTTTGCTTTGGTGCCTTTCATTTCTTGTGGCGCCTTTCATTTTTAAAGGCACATTAGTTATGTGCCTCTAACGCGAGAAAATAAAGGGTACATTTAGCTTGTGCCTTTTATTTAAGAGGTACAGTTTTTAGAGTATACTTCATATTACCAACAGCAATTTTAAGTATTCTAGATTGCTGCTCACGGTTCTTAAATCTATTACAGACGTAAGCCATGTTTTGTAGGGCGGGCTTAGTTTTGCGTAAACAATTAAGTTGAAATTACGTAAATATTTTGCAGGACCAATTGTTTTACCATTCAGTACAAGGCATTCGTAAATTAAAAATCCAATGAGTTTTATTCAAAAGTTTACTCCCCCCGCTGTTAAAGCATTTGGTACTATTTTAAGACTTAAAAAAATATTTATGTGTTTTCTGCTTCTATGCCTTCATAAAGCAATTGCTTATATAAAAATATAATTGGTTTTATCCTCTTTAGTTAGAATTTTTAATTACAGTGGTAAGACATTTAATTTATGCCAGTTTGGGACAGTTTAATTTGAATATAAATATCCAATAATTTGAACTTTGTAGATTTTATCTCATGATTACAATGCGAAGAAATACACTATGTAAAACGAGATAAATATAAAAAATTTATAATATTTTGTGTAATAATTTAAAATTTATTTAATAAATTTAATTGAAGTATTATTATCTTTTTGTAACTATAAGTTTGCAAATCTATATTATATAAACGCTAATACGTATGTATCAATAAAACCGATGATATTTCTTTTCTCGCGTAGGCAACAGTTTTCAATTTTAATTGATAGGCTTCGGCGTGCAAGAGCACGTAGCGAGCATCATATGGCTAATCTATATTATATAAAACTCTAATACATTTTAATTGATAGGCTTCGGCGTGCAAGAGCACGTAGTGAGCATCATATGTCTAATCGGGTGAATTCTCACCGAATTATCAAAACAATTCTCACAAAATTATCTTCATCGAAGCCGATGCTTTACATCCGGTGTTCCGTACTATGTCATATTGTTTTACAACACATGGTTTTAGCCCTCTGGTGGGAAAGACTTTAAAACAAAACTTACAACAAATACAGAATAAACTCACAACAGAAATTTAGAATAGTGTAATTAAGAAAAATATGTGAACTGTTTGCAATTTCAAATTAATATTGAAATGCACAGGTTTAGAATTTTCTACAGTGAAAAGTTTTCGGAACATCAGTGTTCAAAAAAGTATACAAAAGCTAGACGTTAAGAACGTATACAATGAGCGAGCATCGGATTGCGAAGCAATCCGAAATGAACTGCGAAACCAGTTCCGTGGGTTGGCGAGCGCCAGCGAGCAGGGGTGAAGCCTCCTAGTAGTAATATATTTCTAAATAAAAATTTAATTTTCTGATAATACTCAAATCCCCGTTTTGAGAAAGTTAAATCTGTTTAAAACGATTCGTAATAAAATATTCCTAAAGTACGTATTTTAATTTAATTCGTTGATTATAATTTGAAGATAAATTCTTGAAAATAAATAAATGAAATTAAATAATCTTAATAATAAATTATTCATTTAGTTTCCTATAAGTTATATTAATTTAAATTTCTTTATTCTGATTGAACACGAATAGTGATTAAATAAAATAAATTTTCAATGAGAGAGTACAGTAGTAGAATTTATGCCATGTTCTTGCCTATAAAGCAATACAATGTATAACAGATACCATTTAGTAAAAATCTCTTGAGTAAAAATGTAAAAGAACCCACAAAACTCAAATTCTTAAAAAATAATAAAATCCACTGAATTAAAATGGTGTCGAAAGTTGGCTACAGTAGCTTTCTAAGAAAGTTTTTATTTTGTTCTTGGCAACAGAGGAAACGCGCTGGTGAAAAGTATTAAAGACAGTTAGTGAAGATTTTTATCCAACCTCATTTTAATACAAAGAACCCAAGTTTGTGTCAGATTCTTTTAATGAAGAACTTTTAAAATGTATTCTGGATCCTCCCTGAATCTGAGTCTCAAGTGTTCCAACTTCAGGTTTCTTACAATGACGGGGACTTAATTAAAAATTTTAAATCTTACTATTTTTAAGACGTTGCGTTCATAAAGGTCTGTTTCACCGACTTTTCATTTAAATGATTTTTAATTTATTTCAACAGATTTCATTACTTATTAAAATAAAGTGTTCACTGAAATCTTGCAATTATAAAGAATCTGACAGCATAATTGCTTAGAAAAGGGAATTCGTGCGTATTGGGAAAAATAAAATTTGCAGCAATTGAAAATAAATTATCAACTTAAATAACAAACATTATGGAATTTAGCAGAAAGTGGTGAGTGGAAAGTATTTTCAGTTAAAAATTCAAAATATTCTTTATTTATATTTGTTTCAAGCAATTTAAGTAATGAACGCGTAAATAAAAGCTAATCAATACACTGTTAGCAGTTTCATTCTAAATTTTATGGTAAAATAACGGGCAGCAGTCTGTCGATCCGATTACCTGTAAAGCTTACAGTTAAGAACATTTTTTCAACTTTAGGGTTTTGAAGCCGTTTACAAGTAGTATTGGTTATAAAAGCATGAATACAAAACTATACGATTTTTTTTAAACTATTTACTACTAGCATAGTTTAAAACCGTAAAGAAAGAAATTAAGCTTTTCGTAGGACATGGGTGCTGTAGTGTGTAGTACACAGGAAACTCTTCGTGCTTTAGTGTCAATGCTGGGATTCGAACCCCAGTTCTGTCGTTCCTGAGACTGACGGATTAGCCCTCTCGGTTATAATGTGTACGCAGTTACAGGAAACTAAGTGGTTTTATAAGGTGGCCTTAGATGGTGAGATATCATTCTGCTTGTTTAAATTATTTTTTAACCATTTTAACTGATATATTACCAACAGTGTATATTTATTAACAAGGACGCTATTGTAAAATGAATTTACTTATTACGAAGCGTAATAAAAAAATTTGCATAATAATTTTTAAACAAAAATCATATTTCGGCAAATTTCTATGTCATCTGCGTATGTTGTTCCCGCTTGGGGGTTCTTGATTGTAACGTTGAAGAAATATTTTCTGCACTGTTATAACAGAATGACAATCGTTGAATTCTAACACGCAGAATGCTTTCTGCACGGGACTCGCCATTTTCACTTATGAATTCGCGCATGTGCAGGATGCCGCTTCACTGAGACTGCGTCTTACGCAAAGAAATTTTGAAGTTCCATTTACATTCTAAGTTAATCTTATTGATAAATTGTTTCTTTTATTAAATAACAGCTGTTTTTAACTATTTAATAAATATTTTTAATCGCTATGTTCATTTTGAATTACCTTGTATAACGCAAACTTGAAACCAATGTGGGGGGTGAGTTGTTATCGACAATGTCAACCTTCGTCCATGTAAAGGTACCCCAACATAGAATCGAGTTAACATGTCTTATATACTATTGAATAGGAATTATATTTTCGTAGTGGTAGATACTCTACAGTACTCCCCCACCTAAATTATATTTGTGATAGAATTCGATGAGCGGATAACACTAGTTGATTCATTGCTGTTTTTGCGAGAAGCCGGGAGAGCTATATTAAGATCACCATTCTTTTGAGTGCTCATCGTGAGAGCTGTATTACGTTCACTGTCGTATTTGCTCCTGTGTTGTCTTTAGCAGTCACGTGTATGCAGGCCGACGTCGTGTGTGATCAAGACTGAGTAGTAACAGCACGAGGAGTTGGATAGCAAGTCAACTGTTCAATGTGGACAATTCATCGAATAAGGCGTGTTCAGATCGAAGTGGGAGTTTCTGTCAAGGTAGGCATGTTCACATCACGTCCGAAGTTCATCAATGTGGGGGTGAGCTGTTATCGACAATGTCAACCTTCGTCTATGTAAAGGTACCCCTCCATAGAATGGAGTTAACATGTCTTATATACTAGGGAATTGCAGTTGTATTTTTGTAGTTGTAGATACACTGCACCCCTTTAAAAGTTTTCTTTAATCCAGTCAAACCACATTAGAATAGTGTAATAAAGTTATGGTTCAACATGCTCCAGAATTTCCAATAAATCAAGTTGTTTAAATCATTTTATGTAATAACGATTTCAATGCTAGGACTCTAAGAACACTGCCTTCAAGAATAGCAAAAGTTTCATTCTTTCTATCAAAACATTAGATTTTATGGGATTAAAATCATATGTTATGCCTACGGTTTCGGAAATAAATAATAGATTCATTTGACTTATTCATAAAGCAGGAAAATGTTGATATAAAACTGATGAAATTTCTTTTCTCGCTTTGGCAATTAAGAACTGAAGAATAAAACATAAGTTAAAAATGAAAAATAAGGAAGTTAGGAGTCGTAATTTTAAAAAAGGAAAGAAAAAATACTTTTGAATTTTATCGAAAATATTCCCAATTAGATGTCTTTTTATTGAACCTCGGGATTTAATTAGAATAAACCAGTACTTCAATTCCTTATTTTATTTAATCTCTGCTGTAAGTTCATTTTCATTAATTTTAAAGAACAGCTGACTTTTAATTTGAATATGTAATAATGTAGAATGATTTTGCTCAGATTTTAATAAAATTTAAATCTAATGGATTGATTTAATGATTTTTCCTTCAGTTTAGTTTAGTTTCGTTGAAATGTATAAACATTTTACGAGTTAATGATAGAATAAAGGATTTAAAACTATTGTCACTAAAGCCTTATATTAAAAATTGCATACACGTACAAAAAAGAATCTGGTAAAATTACCATAATATAATGATTTTTTTTTGGTAAAAAAAAATCAATATTCAGGTAATAAAACCAAAATATACAGCATTTTAAACCATTAAGTTTTGCTAATTTTCCATTCATATTTTAACAGTTAACTGGAAGTTTTGGTTACCTAAAATATAGTATTGTAATCGAAATAAGCTAAAAATAAATAAAAATAGAAAGTATATGAAAAATCACCTGAATAAAAGCCCATTACATGTATGTTTAAAAATAAAAGTATTGCCTATAAACTCGTGCAAATCATCTAATTATTAAAAAACTACAGTGCGTCTAATAATTTGGTCGAAATGCTATAATATAATACGTGATATAATAATTATTCTATATTTATATAATATATCGTCTAATTTGCCCAATCGTCTAATTTAACCAATTGATACACGAACGTAAACAAGTGCAAACCGGTTTCAAAAAGCAATAAAGCTGTATAGTATCACCTGATAATTAAGATTTTACATAGAATTTCACAGTGCGTCTAATAATAAGGCAAGGAACTGTACTACTACAATCAATATCGAAATATTAATATTGGTAATAGGTACCGAATACACTAATATAGGTACAAGGATTACAGGTTTTAAAACTGCTTCCAAAAATCGAATGGCAGGTTGAGCAATAATTGGTGGAGCCCTATACTTATTATAATAATCAACAAAATTTGCCCAGAACCCATATCCAGAAAAAGAAATGCCAAATGAAAATTTAAAAAAAAATAAATGCCTTCGAGTTAAAAATATGGGTTAAAATCAAGCTAATAGTATTTGCAATTATTATCATTAATATTAGATTTTTATACTATAAAAGTTTCCTAAATATTCAAAAACTAAATAAGGGAAAATTTTAACTAAGTATATATAATAAAATTCTAAATGCAAAACCCTAACAGAAATCAAATTTTTTTTAACTATTTTAAAACAAACAGAACTAAATTAAAATTCCAAGATAATCCTTTTTTCTTTTAAAACATTCAAACTTTCTTTCTTGAAGTTTAAACTAACTTTTACGACTTGCGACGTGGTTTCCAGCTAGCAAATAGAAAGAAAAAAAAACTTCTTTTGAGAATACAAAATGGCAAATTATCGTTTTAGGAAAACCTCCACGTCTCATGCAAACGGGATCCCCGTTTATAAGATTGTCGGGATCTTTTTATCTTCCTTCTTTTTTAGCACAAAAAAAAGTTTCTATAAGAGGCTGTTTTAAAATCTTTTCCTGATATACTACTGCATTATTAAAAAAGAAAGCCGTAAATTTATTTCCCTAAACAATATTGTTCATAAATTTGTAAATAGCCATCAATATCTAAGGATTTGTTGTTTGAACATTATTTGTTGTCGCGCATGCAAAATAATTGGTCGGTTTGAAAAAAAAATGTATTTAATTTACAGGCCCTGGCCAAATTATTAGACGCACTTTAAGATTCTATGCAAAATCTTAATTTTCAGGTAATACTATACAGCTTTGTTGTTTTTACGTGGTTTACACTTGTTTATGTTCGTGTATCAATGGGTTAAATTAGACGATATATGATATAAATTCGACAATTATATAAATTAGACGATATATTACATAAATGTAGTATAATTATTATATCAGGTATTACCCAGTTCACCTCATTAGTAGGCGAACGATCTATCCCCAGAGCCATCAAGGCTCAAGAGGGCATGTATTGCAAAAAAAAAAAAATTAAGGTTTGAATCTTGGAGACAACAAGTAAATTTTAGGTTGTACCATAACAGTGCCGAAGTAAAATATTCCTCAATCAATCATGGATCATCGGTTCGAATCCTATTGCTGTTGGGCTAACCATAGGTGGTTTACGTGGTTTTTATTACGAAGTATAGGTTGGTTATTTTCACTTAAAAAGTCCATCGTGGAAGTGAATTTATCCCAATGTTTAGCCCATATGTTTTCTTTTCGTCTAGATTTTTTTTTACATCCGTCGTTGAACAACTGACCCAATTCTGGGTTTACGACTACTAATGTTCAACTCCGCAGCCTTCTTGTAATTTTGAACCAATCCAGAAGACAAGGAATCTCCTGAATCAGTACCCCCAGAAGTATTGATTTGCTTTGGGAACATGGAGGACTTTGCGATTCGATAGATTTAACGTGTATCCGTCACCATTTACTAAACAAGGAGTCTTCGGCTGGCCTGGGATCGAACCCACAAACTCTTGGACACGGACCCAGTGCTTTACCAACCAGGCTATCCCACCCTTTTCTTTTCGATTCAATTAAAAATAAGAAAAAATTATACTAAAAAGAAATTCGAAGATTGATGCCGCAATACAAGTTAAAAAAAAATTTCTGAGCCAGTGATAAAATAAAATTTTTGTCATTAAATTATCAGGTGAAGTAGTAGTTTTTGAAGTATTGAACTGTAACTCCGAGGATTTTTTTTAAAAAGAAAAATAACATTTTGGATCTTTTACCCCTGGTCCTAATTTTGTAATTTCTCAAAATTGAAGCAACAACTAAAATTAAAAAAAATTGTAAAATGAGTGAAAAAATAATAAAAATACTTAATGAAAAAATAGTTTCATTTTAAAGTGGATCGATTTAATAATTTTTCCACATCGAGATTTGGCTGTATCATCAAGACCATACCGATCATGAATAATTGGTTGAATAAATTAACAGCAAATCCGAAAGTGCAGTCATTCGTTCGTATTCTCACAACGTACTTAATTATATCATCTTGCATTTACGAACGTACTTAAACTATTGAGTTTAAACAAGAATGAGTAAATCACAGAGAAAGCGTTTTATTCCCCTTCATTTATAATGAACAAAATGATTTTTTAACAAATTTTCACATTCATGCTCTCCTGCACGTACGTTTTACGCTTAGTGCATATGAGGCAAAATTAACAGTCACCATCAGCCACAGGGCGACTAAATAAAATAAGTGGTAAATAAAAAATTGCCAACCAGTCGCCACCCAATCGATTTTCTTTGCCGATAATGCACTCTATATGTGCATTTTATTATTTTAATAAATATGGTAGGTAGATACTTTATTTACGTCGTAATAGAGCTGCACAATGGGCTATTGGCGACGGTCAAGGAAACATCCCTGAGGATGATCCGAGGACATGCCATCGCAATTTTGAACCTATGCAGAAGGGATGGCTCGCCTGCTTTACTAGCTCGACGGCCTGCGCACGAAATCGTGCACTTTACGGTAAAAAAGTTTAACGATGACCGATACCGCTCATCCTCGGTCCCTACGCAGGCTGAGCTAAGTGGTGATCCATCAGGACACATTGACCGAAGCCAGTGATGCTTGTCTTCGGTGTTCTACTGGGAACCGTGTCTTGACGATCAGTCCACTGAGGGACTAATAAATATGGAAAACTTTCATAATATTCAGGAAATTACTTTTTTTTTTACGTCTGTTTTTAAAAAATTTATTTATTTTAGAAATGAACTTTGTAATGTTTAACATAGTTTGAGAAATACTTCAAGAGAAATGCATTACGTTATGAATATCGACAGTTTCTAATCATTTAATTTCAGAAAAAAGTGGCCATTGTTGAAAATGCTACAACTGGCTAAAAGCAAAATGGCCGATTTTCGTTAAAATATAACGTGGAGCACCGATTAATGACTAAGTTTTCCACAGTGAAAAAATATTAAATGGTTCATTTTTAAATTGAAAAATATTATAAACGTCTTGTCTTCGCATAAAACAAAATATCCGTTAACAGCTCAGTTAAGTATCTCTTAAATAGACTAACTTCTCTGATGGAGCAATTATTTCGGTCCCGCAGTGTGGGGACAAAAAAATTAATTTATTTTGGATCAACGGAGAGAAATAAGAGCATATAAGACAGTGATTTTAAAACAAAAGAGAAGAGGACAAAAGAATAAGTAAGTAGAACAATTAATTTGGATCAATAGAGAAAAATACGAGTAAAAAGGATAATTATTTTTGTCAATAGAGCAAAATTAGAATTAATATAAGAGTTATTTTGGACTAACAGAGAAAAATACGAATTATTAATTCAATTAATTTGTTAAAAAAATAATATGGAATATTTATTTCCGAACGGGAGAATGTTTACTATAACTTTAGAGTGATGGACTTTACATTAAACTCAAAAACCGAGGAAAAAAAAGCTGTTTCAACAATGTAACGTTTACCATGGTTTCTTTCTCAAATACAAACATATTTTATAAAAATATGGTAATAATCTGGGTCACTAAGTTAATTAGCTACTGAGTCTTGCTAATTTAGTACTAACTGTTTACTGAGCTAAGTTTACTCGTTTAAAAATTTTATAAAATTGTTTTTACGTTGTTAATTTTTTGAAACCTTTGCGATTCGAAGAAGCTAATTTATTTTCTTATCATCAAGAATTTTTTTTTTTTTTTATGTAAGCAATGAGTTTTAATAAAATAAACATAAAAGGCTTCCAAGTTTAGTAATTTTTCATATAAAAATTACAAAAGATTACTTACTAAATATTGTAAATAAAAAAAATACTGGAAAAATTTAAAAAGGAAAATATAAGAGGTTTTTTTAAACATAGTTTATTACATAATTTCGAATTGATTAGTGTGATGGTTGCAAATATTTTAAATTTAATGAGTTACATCAAACTTCAAAGAAAAAAATCAATAATTTTCTTTTATGCTACATTCTTTATGGCAAAATACACCGTCGTATAATTACACAAAATAACTTTCATCATATATATATATATATTTTGTTGTCGCGCA